>NC_053028.1:238271682-238571682 GCF_003073215.2 Triticum urartu | reverse complement strand
TGGTCAAGGCCAGGAGGTGAGCGACCCGGAGTCCGGTAAGATCCCCTGAGTCGCGATGCTCAGGAGGTCCCCTTTGGCGCCCAAGCAGCCGTCGTTCGGTGAGAAAGGGGATCGACGTCGCTAACATGGGATAGCATTAGGTGCAAGGATGGTGCCACGGTAGCTGGCGCTTCCGGGCGATAACTTATCTCGAGGATCAGGGGCCGCTCTCTGGTGTGTGGCTGGGTCCGTGCATCGGCAGGCGCGAGGTTGCTCGGCGAGGTCCTCGTGTGTCTCCCCCCTCTCGCCTTTGCTCCCCTTTCTGCTCTACATCCTCGGGTCCCGGCCCTCGAGCGAGTCTCAGCCGTCGCTGGTATGCCAGGTCGCGATGCCATGGTCAAGGCCAGAGGGTGAGGGCTGGAGAGCCAGTAGGAGCCCTGAGTCGTGATGCTCAGGCACCCCCCCTTTAACGTGCAAGCGGTTCACGCGGACGAGAGCGAAGGAGACACATCAAGAGCCTCGCTTGACGGAGCTCCTTCAGGAGGTCCTGCAGGTCCATCATAGAAAGAGCAAGGAGTTGCCATAACAATTAACGGTCAGCCGTTGGTTGCTTCCGTAGGGTAGTGAGGCACTGAAGGCTTGATGAGGTGATGCTATGCGGGGCTGGCGCGGCCAGAGCTCAACCATCCAGGTTTGTCGGTGTTGCAGGGACGGACCCATGCGCAAGCGTCGTGCCGTTTGGGAGCAGTTCCGTTAGTTGGCGTCAGCTGAGCAGGCAACTAGGTAAAGCACATTAGCCGTGAAGGAGTGGATTCGTTCAAATAGATGCGGAGATCACTGGGTCAGGCCCGAGCAACTTGGGGATCATGCAGCCCGAGGGGCGCCCCCAACAAGGTAAGCCAACGACGCAAAATAAAAGGGATACACGCCGCAGGGATGGACCCATGCGGCCTGGGAATAATGCAGCCCTGGGGGCGCTCCAAGCTGGAAGTGAAACTTGAAAGATGTCACCTGATGACGCTGGAGACGAAGGGGTGTTGGTGTAGCCGGCTTGGTGGGCTGCGGAAGCCGATCCTCATGAGCCTCCAGGCCCAGGGGCCTCAGGGGGCTCCGTAGGCGCTGGCGGTTCCTCATGGGCCATCTTCATCTCCGCCAGGGCCACGGAGCACCTAGCCTCTTGTGCCTCTGTGATGCCCCTCATGAGGCGCTGGTACGCGTCAGCCGCACTCGGCAAGCCGTAAGGCATGCGAACGTAGCTGTGGGGTGGACCTCTGCAGCGCCCCACTCGCGAGGGCCAGAGGCGCTCCAGGGAGGCGACTTGGTTGAGCCCTGGTACGTCGACGCAGACGCGCAGCCCGCCATCCTCGCCCGGATGGGGAGCCACTGCTGGTAGGCGGCGGGCGCCTCTCAAGACCCTGGACTCCTGTAGCTCCTGAATGGCCTTGCTGACGAACTCCTGTGGGTCTGGATCTCCTTGCCTTGCTCCTCCTTGAGGGAAACGTGCTTCGAAACACGCCTCCATGTGGTGCCCCAGCGCCTCCCTCGTGACCCTTGCTAGGTCGGTGGCCCTCCAGGGGAGAGCCCCTGAGCCCTGCCTGAGGAGGGCGCCGGGCGCGCTTTCCTATGCGATGGAAGGAGGTTCCCCCTGGGCAGGCACGGGCCCAGAGGGGCCTACCTCCTGAGGGGCCAAGCCGGACGATGTCTTCTTCTTCTTGGGGCGGCCTCGGGAAGCCTCCTGCTTCCGCGATCCGGGTCTTCCAGTGATGTGGCCTGAAAGGCTCGCTCCAGGGAGCACACCGCGTCCTTCTCTTCATAGGGCACCGTGATGACTCCGCCGCTTCCTGGCATCTTGAGGACGTTGTAGCCGTGGTGAGTCACGGCCATGAACTTGGCCAGCACCGGGTACCCGAGGATGGCGTTGTACGGCAGGCGGATGTGAGCGACGTCGAAGTCGATGAGCTCGGTGCGGTAGTTGTCGCGTGCCCCGAAGGTGACGGGGAGGCGGACCTGCCCGATCGGGACCGTGGAGCCGTCGGTGATACCGGAGAAGGGCTTGGTTGGCTGAAGCTGGCTGTAGGGTACTTGGAGGTTGTTGAATGTCTCTACGGACAGGACGTTGAGCCCTGCCCCGCCATCGATGAGGGTCTTGGTGACCACCACGTTGCTGATGATTGGGGAACAAAGCATCGGGAGGACTCCGGCTGTAGCCGCACACTTGAGTTGATCTGTTGAGCTGAATGTGATGGCACACACCGACCACCTGAGAGGGCGCGTGGCTTCGAGCCTGGGGAGGGCTGCATTCACTTCGCGGGCGAACTGCTTGAAGATGCGCTGAGAGGCTGGGGCCTGAGCTCCGCCCAGGATGCAGGCGATCGCGCGCGGCTCCTGGAAGCCCCCAGCCTCCTCGTCCTGGTGGCGGTCCTCGTTTCTCCTTGGCTGCGGCTGCGGCGGTGGGAGGCCTGCGTTGCCTTGCGGGCGATCCTCGCGAGGCTGACCCCTCCAGCCTCCCTATCGAGGTGGGTCATGCCAGCGATCCTCACGAGGTTGGTCGCACCACCCCTGGCGCGGGCCACGGTCTTCCCAGCGCCCTGCGTTCGTTCCTCCACCTCGGCCGTATCCCCGGTCACCACGGTCAGGGCGACGGCCGATCCTTCCTTCACGCACGGCTCGGAGTTCTTGGCATTCGCTGGTGCTGTGGGTGTGGAGGTCGTGGTACACGCAGTACCGGCTACCCTTGGGAGGTTCGGGCTGATCTCTGCCCCGCTTGGTGTCTGGTTCTGCCGCGAGCACGGCAGCCCCCTTGCGCTTCACTTCCTTGGCCTTGAGCTTCTTCTCTTCTGGGTCTGCGGCAGGCAGCTCAAGGAGGGAGAGACGCCCTTCCTCAGCCCTGGCGCACTTGTTCGCCAAGTGGAACAGCTCCAAAGAAGTGCACAGGTCTTCATGCATCGCCAGCTCCTCCTTCATCTTGACGTCGCGCACGCCGTCGGAGAAGGCTGAGATGATGGCCTCTTCAGTCACCTTGGGAATCTTGAGGCGTGCGTTGTTGAAGCGCTGGATGTACTTCTGCAGGGTCTCCCCGGGTTGTTGCCTGATGCGGCGCATGTTGCTCACGGCAGGTGGCCAGTCGCGAGTACCTTGGAAGTTGGCGATGAAGCGGGTGCGCATCTCTTCCCAGGAGGAGATTGTGCCTGGAGCCAGGTTCAGGAGCCAGGTGCGGGCCCCGTCCTTGAGCTCCATGGGAAACCGGTTCGCCATGACCTTCTCGTCTCGTTGGCAGCTTCGATGCCCAGCTCGTAGAGCTGGAGGAACTCCGCAGGGTCGGCCGTGCCGTCGTAGCGAGGAGGCAGGTCCGGCTTGAACTTGCCTGGCCACGCGACGCTGCGCAGCTCGGTGGTGTAGGCGCGGCAGCCTGCTGTGGCCACGGGAGGCCTTGGGTGATGGAGAGCCTGGTCTTGCATGTCTCCACGCGCCGGAGCAGGAGGATGGTCGCGACGTGCTGGAGCAGGGAGCGCCTGGGCAGCTTCTGGCGGGCGAGGGACTTCTTGGCAGCTCTGCTCTTACTGCGCTGGCACCTGACGGAGCGGGTTCCGCCCAGGGGCCACGCGCCTTGGAGCCATGGCGTCTTCTTGCGGAGGAGGCGGTCGGGGCGCCGCCGGAGCCTCGTCGCCCGCGCGGGGCGGGGTGCGGTGCAGCAGAACGGACGGCGCGGAAGAACCCCCTGCAGTGCGGACGAGCTCGGCGACGCGACCGAGCCATTCTTCGTAGACGTCGTCGACGGGACGGTAGCGCAGGAGCTCGTTCGCCGCGATGAGTGCAGCCCGAGCCTCCATGGGTGCGCGGAGCGCGCGGGACGAAGATCCAACTGGGGCGAGCGAGGGAGTCGCGATGCGGCCGTCTTGGCGCACGGATGGATGCTGAGACGATGCTTGCTGCTCATCCGCCGCCGGGCCGGTGGCGGCGTTGACGGCAGGTGACGGGGAACGGCGAGGACGCCCGCCAACAGGGGCTGTCTGGGCGATGCGGGAAGCGAGGGCGGCCCGGCGCTCCGCGCGGGCCCGACGTGCGTCAGACATGAGCGTGATGGTCGGAGGAGAGCGGGCGGTGGAAGACGAATTCCGGCGCACCCTTACCCGACGCGCCAAATGTCGGATTTCGGGTTCCGGCAGACCCTTGAGGTTCGAACACACGGGTGCACGCGGAGATTTTGCCTCCTACCTACTTGCACCCCTCCGCCACGCTAGGATCAAAGCTATGAAAAGAACAACACAAGGGACACAGGGTTTATACTGGTTCGGGCCACCGTTGTGGTGTAATACCCTACTCCAGTGTGTGGTGTGTGGATTGCCTCTTGGGCTGATGATGATGAACAATACAAGGAAGAACAGCCTCGCGAGGGTCTGTTCTTGGCTGGGGCAATGAACTGATGGGGGGAGTTCAGCCACCTTTCTCTCTCTCTTTCTCTCTGCTTCTCACCTCTCTAACGAGCCTCCTTCTTCCTACCACCCAACCCCCCTTTTGCTCTGTGGGTGGCTGGTCCTATTTATAGAGGCCCTGGTCCTCTTCCCAAATATTGAGCGGGAAGGGAGCCAACAATGGCGGGCTAATTTGAAAGGGGACAGCAAGTATAAGCTATCCTGACAAAAGTAGTCTTCGCCTGCGCAAAGCTCTGGTGATGACGCCGTCTTGGGCTCCACGGTGACCTCTGTCTCGTAGTCCTCCTGGTCTTGGTCTCGTTGCACCGAAATGGCAACCTTTTCCTGATGCCTCGGTACTCCGCGGCTGCGCTTGCCCCCTTTGCACCAAAGAGGAAAGGAGGATGCTGCGCGGGCTGGCACCCGCCTGGCGCCCTGAGTCGTCATGGCTTGCGTCATAGGCACCTCGTGAGGTACCCCGCCTTGATCTCTCCGCCTCCTCGTGAGCCAGCCTGACGAGGCCGTGCCTAAGGAAGCTCCATGTCGTCCGCCCCGCGAGG
Organism: Triticum urartu; assembly: GCF_003073215.2. NCBI lineage: Eukaryota > Viridiplantae > Streptophyta > Magnoliopsida > Poales > Poaceae > Triticum > Triticum urartu. The sequence goes on along the minus strand of NC_053028.1, from coordinate 238,566,731 downwards.
CTTGGCCCCTCGCAAGGGTCTTGAGTTTGTGTTGGTGAAGATGGGCCTTGCTGGGCCCCCCTTTGAGCCATGCCACAAGCCGCAGGCAGGCAAGTCTGGGGACCCCCGTTCCTAGAACACCGACAGATATCATTCAAAACAGATAAGCAACTGGCCGGATTGCCAAGTGGGCTATTTAGCTTGGACCTCATGGGCTCAAATATATACCCCGCACAGCGATCAAATCCCATGCACTCGTGGACTTCATCAATGATAGGACAGAGTTGCAGGCACTTGAAGAGAAACCAGATAATACGTATTGTACTATTCATTTTGATGGGTCCAGACAGTTGGAGGGCTCGAGGGCTGGAGTCATACTAACTTCCCCACGAGGTGACTAGTTTTGTTATGTCCTCCGTTTATTGTTCCCTTGTACTAAAAATGCAGCTGAATATGAGGCTTTGCTCCACGGTCTTCAGATGGCTAAGGAGATGAATTTGAGCCGGGTTAAGTGCTTTGGCGATTCAGATCTAGTGGCCTAGCAGGTGTCTGGCACTTGGGATTCTAAAGACCCACTCATGGCTGCATATCGGCGAGAGGTGGACACAGTGGCTAGTCACTTTAAAGGTTATCAGGTCGACCATATAGACCGGCGGAAGAATAAAGCGGCGGACGCTTTAAGTCGTCTTGGTTCCCAGCATAAACCGGTCCCGCCTAATGTCTTTCTTGATGTATTGCATAATCCGTCGGTCAAGGTGCCAACTGAAGAAGATTTGGCTATTCCTGATCCGGAGGCTCAGTTGGTGGCAGCTCTACATGCCATACCGGATTGGACAATCCCGTATCTGGCTTACATGAACCGGGGCGAGTTACCAGGCGATGAAACATTGGCCCGACAGATAATCCGGTGTTCCAAGTCCATGACCATACTCAACGGGGAGTTACATCGCTGCAGCATTTCAGGAGCAATTCAGCGTTGTGTTTCTACTCAAGAAGGTGGTGAGATTTTGCGAGAAATCCATGAAGGGGACTGCGGCCACCATGCCGGTTCAAAGTCTTTGGTTGCTAAAGCTTTTCGCCACGGTTTTTACTCGTTGACAGCACACGCCGATGCGGAGGATTTGGTCAAGAGATCTGATGGCTGTCAGAAATTCGCACGTCGTGCTCACGTGCCGACTCAAGAGCTAAGGATGATTCCAATAACTTGGCCGTTTGTGACTTGGGGGCTTGATATGGTTGGACCCTTCAAACGGTCCAAGGACAAAAAGACCCACTTATTAGTGGCTGTTGATAAATTCACCAAGTGGGTGGAAGCAGAGCTAGTCAGTAAGTGTGATGCGGCCACGGCGGTTCAATTCATCAAAAAGGTGATATTCCGGTTTCCTTTCCCGCACAACATTATAATTGATAATGACACTAACCTGTCAAAAGGGGAGATGGAAGAATTTTGCCAGCGTGAGCACATCCGGCTTGATCTAGCATCAGTGGCTCACCCCCAGTCTAATGGTCAAGCAGAAAGGGCAAATCAAGAAATTCTACGAGATATCAAACCTAGGCTTATGGTTCCCTTAAAGCGGACACCGGGTTGTTGGGTTGAGGAGCTACCCTCTGTGTTGTGGAGCATCAACACCACACCCAATAGATCTACGGGTTATGCACCTTTCTTCATGGTCTATGGAGCGGAGGCCGTTCTTCCTAGTGACATCCGTCACGACTCGCCCCGTGTGACAGCCTATGTTGAAGCTGATAATGAGAAGACACGTCAAGATTCTCTGGACCTGTTGGATGAAGAATGTGATCTGGCAGCAGCACGATCGGTGATTTATCAACAAGATCTCTGATGTTATCACAGCTGCCGGGTTAAAACCAGAACCTTTCAAGAAGGCGATTTGGTGCTCCGGCTCATCCAGGATCAGACTGATATGCACAAGTTATCCCCACCTTGGGAAGGGCCCTTTGTGGTCAGCAAAAATCTGCACAATGGGTCTTACTACCTCATTGATGTTCGAGAGCACAATGACTCACGCCAATCGGAGGAGGAGACCAAGCGGCCATGGAACATAGCTCTCCTTTGGCCTTACTATACTTGAAGCCATAGGCTCTTCATCTGTACATATTTATGACAGTGTATATATCATATAATAAACCGGAGCCTTCGGGGTATCCGTTCTTTTTACATCCTGTGTGTATTATACAAGTTAACTGATAAAGCGGAGTTTTTCTTAATCCGGTTTTAGCAGTTGCACAGATATAAAGAAAATCACTAGGGGGCTTGGTCATATTTCGACTACAGCTACATCTCTTGATCGGTTTTTGAAACCACGAAGGGAAATCACTAGGGCGCTTGGTTGTTATCACACCATAGCTACACCTCTTGATAGGCATTTAGGCCACAACAGAAAAATATGTGGAGCCAAAGAGAGTATTGCACAAAGGATAGACTCAAACATGGGCACACACTGAGCACAGCTCACAAAGTTACTTGGGGGCTCTTTTACAATGCAATAAAGAGTTTGAAAGGATCCTTGTAATTGGCTATCAAGCCATGGCTTGGAAGCCTGGTGTATTCACCTAAAAACCCGGGTTAACCTGCCTTCATCAAGTAAGCCACTCCTGTCCAGGTAATCCTGGTATGACCCATCGAACGTTTGACATGTCAATCTTTTATAGACCCTGAACTTGTCAAAGTTAAAACGATGATTGGTTAATTGGAGGCCCATCTTAAAAGAATTTGTTAAATGGTTTAATTCACAGGCCTGGCAGCCCATGAAAAGCCTCGTTTGGAGCCTGGCAGCTCGTAAAAAGCCTGGCATATTTTCCTTTTTGAGTTTTATTTGTTGAAGTTCATATGAATCTTTTGATAATCTAGCGTCCTTGGCCCGACTTACTTTTTCAACTATAAGTGGTTATCACATGATCAGTTATAAACCGGTGTTTATTGACCCGGTCTGGTTTGACTAAATCGCCAGTGCTATAAGGAAAACCCGGTAGTAATCCGGTCCGGTTTAATATATAGACCGACATTACAAAGATGGAGTTATCAACATTCCGGATTGGTATTAACACCTTTGCCGTATACACAGTTGGTCAACCAATGAGGTATGTTCCGTACATTGCTTTTTGTACACACACTTGATTATTCATCTAGGTGTTATATACTTCTTGGACATCATGACCCATCTAGCGGTAAACCCCTAGATACTTTTACGCTATTGTGCCCAGGAACATAATTCATCATGGGTTATACATAAATATATCCCAAAAAGTGGCACAAAATCGTCACGAAGTATTATGAAACATGCTTGATGGCATGACAGATAAACGGAGTTTTGGCTATCCTATTACAAGCAGCTTTCAAAGCGGCTCCAATGGTATCATTGTTTTCACAGTAGCCATATAAACCGACGACTGGATCAGGAATCTTCATTTGGACGGTTTGATGGTTGAGGATCACTTGGTGTGGGCACTTCTTCATCCCTCCCAGACGCTGGAAATCCACCGTTGACCAATCGATTCCAGTTAAAGCTTGAAATACTGCTTCCTCATGAATAAGATTGGATGGGTTAATATCAGGAGCATAAGTGTGCTTACGAATCGGAGGCACAAGTTCTTCAACTTCGTGGATGTCGGCCGGCTGTTTTTTCCCTCTGCATCATAAAACGGTTGAAAATGGGACAAATCGGTATCATCAGCCAACTTGCTGGCGGCTGGCCGCATCTGTTTGGTCAACCGCCGGAGGTCGTCATTGTCGAAGTTTGAACCGTCTTCCTTTACGCCTGGGTATCCTTTAATAATATCCTCCGCTTCAAGGTCTGGAATCCAGGCTTTGGCTCGAATCAGCGTAGTTAAAGCTCCGGCTCTGGCAGCTGCTCTCTTCAACTCGACAATACGGGCTGGTAACATGGCCAACTTTTCAAGGGTTTCTTTAATCAAAGTTGGGGCTGATTTGTTATAAGCTATCGTGCAAATAGCCTGCTGAGACCCAGAGTACAGCTGTTCAACCAATGTGTATGCCGCTTTGAGCTTCATCTGCATATTTGTACCAAGATGAGCGATCCGAGTGCCTGCCAAAGATTTTATCAACATTTTGGTCAGTGATAGGATTCATCGACTTGCGCAACACACATAAGCAGGAACTTACCAAAGATAGCAGAGGTCATAGCATTGATTTGGCGTTTCAAACCGGCTAGTTCATCCACCACTGGCTTCAGGGCTGCCTCGGCGTCTTTAGCTCTTTTGGTTAAACCGGATTTCTCGGTTTCCCAGTCAGCACGATCTTTGTTGAAAGATTCTTTCAGCTTTTCCATTACGGCCAGGGCCTGGATCAGCTCCTCTTTGGCTTTTGTAGCTTTGGCTTGTTGTGACTTTACATTCTCTTGCAAGTCAGAATTTCGGGCATCTTTGCTTCTCAGTTCAGCCTGCAACGTTGAAGGTATATTAAACAAACAACATATATATGTCCTAAGTACAAAGCGTATAACAAGTTATGCACTTCATACTTGGGGGCTAATGCCTATTGGCTCTAAAGTACTACATTTTATACAAGTCTCCAGAACAATGCAAGCATTATCCTTGACACTTGGGGGCTAATGTGCGTCTGTTCTAAAACGGATGTGTGGATTAAAACCCGGATTTACTTGCCAAAGTTAAACCGGCCTTTGGGGGCTATGCTGCAGAAAGTTATCTAATTATTTGAAGATGAGTCTTATCTCTTATTAGAGAACTGCCATTGCAAGGATCAATGATGAGAAACTTCAAGTATTACAAAGACCCAGTTTATGATTAACATCATAAAACGGCCCTTGGGGGCTACTTAGGATGGTGTTTCAACTATAAAATCCATAAACAAAGGGAGAGGAATTTACCTCATATCACTCTTTCATTAGGTTCACCAAGCCGGCCTCATAGTCCCGGTTTGAGTGCAGACGGTTCAAGAAGCCAGAGTGAAGCTCATCGGCGTTAAGATGAGCATAGCTTGATAAATCGCTACTCCATTTTCCTTTTTCCCTAGCAGCTTTCTCTTCTTTCGCGCTATGTTGAGCCAAAATGACGGGATGGCCGGGAGAACTGTGGCCCATTCCAGTAATAATAACATCATCTCCTTGGCCTTCAGTGTGTTTGGTTGGTGATAAAGGAGTTTCAGTATTTTTCACCGGACTAGCCCGGTTTGGCTCTGCCTGTTCAGTGTCAGGTGCGGCAGGTTCACCATCTGCTGGTTCATTGGTGCTTTGGCCCTGAAGGGGCGGTTCATTATGAGTGGATTCAGGATGAGGGCCCTCCGGTTCATGAGTTTGTTCCGGTTCACCTCTGGGTTCTTCTTCAACTGTGGCCGGGTCTTCGGGCGGATTGGTGACCCGGGCTTTCTTGCTTGGTCTGGCTTTTGCCCTACAAATAAAATGTAAAGGATTGACATCTTATTTAAAAGTTCTGGGATGCATTGAAGGAAAAGGCTTTGCAACTTACCCAGCCATAGTTTTCAGAGGAGGGAGCTGAGTTGTTGTTGACTCGCCAGATGATGAGGGAGGTGTCACCTGATAATTCGAATCGGACGGATTAAGAGGTTGTCTGAAATAACCTGCCTTGGGGTAAGACTAGTCAGAAGTAGGAGAGACCTCAGACCGGCGCTTCCGAACCGGAGTATCAGGTAAACCGGCTGAAGTGCCCTGTTGGCCACTGTGCCGGGTTGTCCGGCGAGCTTCATGCTGTTGAGTCTTCAAAATAAATGTTGGATCCAAGTGAGCAAGGGGATGAGAAAAGCTTACTTTCTGGACTGCTTGGCGGATTTTTTGTGTTGGCATAGAGTCTGAACCGGAGGAAAGGGTAATTACCTCTACATCATCAGCTTGACTGCCTTCTACGTCCTCCTGAGGAATATCATGGTTAATGAGATGCATGAAAAGAGAGCCAAGTGAGTAAAGTTCTACCTCAACCTCTGGATCCTTAGTGTCATCATCAAGCTCCATATTGATCCGGTCAGCCGTTTTCCGCTTTGACGTCCGTTTGACGGCTTCAGTTTTGGGGCGAGATGTTTGACCGCTTTTTCCCCAGTTGGTTTTACCGCTTTTTCAACGGTCTTCCGTTTCCAGAAGGGGTCATCACCCTATACATACATACACAGAAGAAGGATTACGGGTTGTTCAAAGAAAAAAATATGTTATAAGTGAAAAGGGAGTATAATGCTTACAGCACGCGGTTTGTTCTTGGCATAGAAGGGACTCAAACCGGTTTGGCTACAGGCTAGTTCCGATTCATTCAGAATCTTCTTTACACCTTCAGTAACTTCTTCCTCAGATAATTGAAGGCTGCAATGGCGTTGAGGGTCGTCAACCTCACCAGTATACTCACACATTAAACTGGGACGCCGGCTTAACGGCAAGATACTCCAGGAGATCCAATAGCGTACAAAGTCCACGCCTATTAAACCATTCGCCATAAAGGCCCGGAGCTTGGCGAGTTGAGGGGCATATTTCGCCCTTTCTGAAGAGCTCAGACGTTGTGGCATTGGATGGGTGTTGGATAGTCTGTGATCACGAAAGCTGGGGAGGGGATTTTCATCTTCAGGGGATGTATCTCTGCAGTAAAACCAAGTTTGGTTCCATTCCTTTGGATGGCTGTGCATTTGGCATGAGGAAATTCAACCTCTTTCCGCTTCTTAATTGAGACACCCCCAAGTTCAGTGTTAGGGCCATTTACAAATTCTGTGCACCAGTTTAGATGAAAGAAGTCCCGGAATAGCTCGGCAGTGGGTTCTTCTCGTAAATATACTTCACAGAAGACCTGGAAGTTGCATAAATTGGAGACCGAGTTGGGACCAGTGTCTTGCGGATGAAGTTGGAAGCTGGCAAGAACATCTCGGTAGAACTTTGACCCTGGCGGTTTGAAGCCACAACCTATGTGGTCAACAAAGACCACCACCTCGCCCTGCCTTGGGGTCGGAGGATTTTCTATTCCTGGAGCTCGCCATTTAATTTTAGTCTTCTTAGGCAAGGAGCCGATGCTGACCATATCATTCAACCGATCCTCAATGACCCGGGAACGAGCCCAGTTGCAAGCGGTGAATTGTTTGGCCATTATGAAACAAACAAACTGGAAATGAAAAGCCGGTTTATAAATCCCTCATGATGATATGCAAGATACAATGGAGTAAGAAATGTATTGATATGCGAAATGGTATAAACCGGAAACCAATGCAATCAGGAGTTAAAAATAATACCAGGACAGGAATATTCAGACACTGTTAGACCGGAGTATAGCTATGAAGGTCAAATACTCCTCCGGTTTAGCAGAGGGCTAATGGTATAGATTGCATATACAAGGTTAAACCGCCTATGTTGGCATAAGGAGAAACAGATTTCACAGAGACATATGGAAATTTCGGATCTAAGGTAAGACAGGAAAGCAAAATATTTTGACCTAAAAAGGGTGAAGACCTGGAACAATTTATGAAGGAATACATCAGTTTTTGCGCATACAGATCTATGGTGGTAACAGAAGATTAGCCACGGCAAGGGATACGATAAATATGAGGCATTCATCTACAGGCTAGGGAAGAACAGCATCAAAAACTCCGATGAACTTCAAGAATCGCGAAGAACAGGGAAACCCTAATGGATCTAGAAAGGAAGGGGGGAAAGACTTACTGCGACCGCGGAAGCAGCGGAGGTGTGCTATGGAACTCTGGTACGAACAGGTCGATGCAGCAGCCAACGGTGAAGCAAAGGCGATGTTTGGCGATGACGGCGGCGCTCAGGTGCAAAGACGCGCGAGGAAGAAGAAGGGAGGAAAGGAGAGCGGAAAGAAAATAAAGGGGTCCTCTGCCCCTATTTATAAGATGAAGCGATGAAATGGCAAGTACGAGAATCGAGGAGCCCAAGAATGGATAAGTTAATAAGAGTGTCGCCTCGGTGACTGGATACACATTAAATGAAGGTAATCATTGACATCGACGGATAGATGACGTGAGGGCAGTTTATCATAATCTAGAAGTATGACATCATGGCGGTTTACAAGATCAAGATGAAGATATGAGGGAAGATTTATTCTAAGTGTAGAAGATTCACATGAACATGTTCAAACCAATCTGGGGCCTAATGTTGGGGATGTTATTACTGGAGGTAAACCGGCCTTATGTAGCCGGGTTGACTCTTTGAAGATTAGAAGCCCATGAAGATGCAAGGATGATGGCGCTTCACGGAGGCCCAAGGCCCAAAGGTGGGTTAAAGCCTGTAAATGTAAACCGACCTAGTCATGTAACTTGTATTGTAAGATAGGAAGAATAGAGACCGAACCAGATATGTTTATCCTGCTTCGGGACTCTGTAGCCCGGCGGGCGTCAACCTATGTATATAAAGGGACGACCCGACAGTGGTTTAGGGAAGAACAACAACTCGAGAGCCAGACAAAGCAGATTCGCTCCCTGGCCTTCGAAACCCTAGCAATACCAATCACAACTAGACTTAGGCTTTTACCTTCCTTGAAGGGGCCAAACTAGTATAAAACTCCACGTGTCCCCTTGTCCGGTTTAACCCCTTTAAGCTAACCCGTAGCGATGGCTCCACGACTAAGTCCTTTCACAAGGACATCTGCCGTGACAAACCCACGAAAGAACCCGATCGAGCGATTCCTTCACTACTGCTGCTAACTGAAGCCGATCGATTGGATGAACAGTGAGCGTTGCAGGGGGGTTGGATGAACAGTGAGCGGTGGTGTTGCCTCTGGATGAACAGGACCCCATGGTGTGGAGGGCTAGATGAACAATAGACGGTGGAGGGGTGCTTGAACAGGACCCCATGGTGTGGAGGGTTGGATGAATAGTAGACGGTGGAGGGGTGCCCGTGGAGGGGTGGTTGAACAGTAGCCGGTGGAGTAGCGTGCGGTGGAGGCTGGCTGAACAGGAGCCTGTGGAGACTGGAGGAGGTCGACGGTACCCCGTGGAGGCTGGAGGAGGTCGATGGTGGAGATGAACAGTATCCCGTGGAGTCCCGTTTTGCGGTACGCCACACCCCTCCCGATGAAGAGGACCCCTGTTTCGACCATAGGAGGTCCGTTTCGTCCGTTTTGCGGTACGCCACACGCCTCCCGATCAACAGGACCCCTGTTTCGACCGTAGGAGGTCCGTTTCGTCCGTTTTGTGGTACGCCACACCCCCTATCAATAGGACCCCTATTTCAACCGTAGGAGGTCCGTTTCCTCCGTTTTGCGGTACGCTACACCCCTCCCGATCAACAGGACCCCGTTCCGAATGTAGGAGGTCCGTTTCCTCCATTTTGCGGTACGCCAGGACTCGTTTCCATCGCCTGTTCCGTCCAAGCCCTCCAGATGAACATGACTGCGCATTCCGTTCCGACCCAGCCGGTTGGCTCCCACGCGTTCCGTTGCCTCCCGATGAACACGACGCATTTCGTTGCCTCCCCATGAACATGACGCATTCCGTTGCCTCCCCATGAACACGACGCATTCCGTTGCCTCCCCATGAACACGACGACGACGCTGTTTCTCCGTTCCGACCCAGCCATGTACACGAGCCCTGGTCGTACGTATGCGCGAGTAGGCGTTCGAGACCCCGCCCGTATGTACACATACGTGGCCGTATTTTCTATCTTGCACCCTCGCCGTTGTACGTACGTGTACATGCTACATGCGCGCCTCTACTACGACACGTGCGCGCCCAGAATGACAATGCTACGTACACTTTGACCAGGTGGGTCCCGACTGTCAGGCACTTCCTTGCTGCGAAGATGCAGCTGGTGGGTCCCAGCAGTAAGGGGGGAAACTTTTTTTGCAAAATACGGTGGCCTGTCCGGTGGGTCCCCGTTGTCAGGTGGAGGAATAATTATTTTGCACGTAATAAGGAGGCACTTCCTTGCTGCGGCCATGGACCCAGCTGTCAGCCTCTCCATGTACAATCCACGTCCGATGGAAGTCGTTCCTTGACCATGTTGACCACACTGCACCGAGAGGACCAGGGCGGTGGACGACGGCGAGGCCTAGGAAGGGGACGACGCGGAGCCGGGGAAGACGCGGTAGTGGATGCCCACGCGTAGAGGAGTACGAGGGTTCACTGGTTCGCTGCGAGGCTGCCGTCGCCGCAGAATAACAGGGGGTGTGGTGAGTAGAGGGATGGCCTGGCCAGCGGTGGGAGTAGTATGGGGCGGTGAGGCCTCCGCCGCATTGCAGCCGGCCACGGGAGGCAGGAGCACGAGGCACGACCGGCGCTGGTTTGGGCGGCTGGAGCAAGAAGACCAGAGGTTGAAGAAGCACTACGGCCGTTGGATGGACATCATATGGTCACTGGAGCTAGAATCATGCATATTGACTAAGTTGAAAAAGCCCTCCGTCCCCGTCAACTTAGTAGACCCACAAGTTATCATGCCACTATACTGGGTCCCAGCTAACAGGGGGAGTATTCATTTTTTTGTGCATAATAAGGAGGCGCTTCCTTGCATGCGAAGATATAGCTGGTGGGTCCGAGCTATTAGCGGCGGCAACGTTTTTTTCGTGAAATACAAAGGCCCTTTCGGTGGGTCCCTGATGTCAGGTGGAGGAATCATTATTTTGCGCGTAATAAGTAGGCATTTCCTTGCGTGCGGCCATGGACCCAGCTGTCAGCCTCTCCACGTACAGTCCACTTCAGATGCATGTTGGTCGTTGACCATGTTGACCAGGCCGCGCCAAGAGCACCAAGGCGGTGGACGACGGCGAGGCCTAGGAAGGGAACGACACGGAGGCAGGGAAGACTCGGCAGTTGTTTCCCACGCGGAGGGGAGTACGACTGTACGAGGGTTTACTGGTTCGTCTGCCGTCACCGGAGAATAACAGCAGGTGTGGGTGAGTAGAGGGATGGCTAGGCCAGCGATGGGAGTACGGTGGGGCGGTGAGGCCTACGCGGCAGCAGAGCCGACCGCGGGGAGGAGGGAGCAGGCAGTCCCGCCGGCGCTTGTTTGAGCGGCTGGAGCAGGAAGAGCAGAGATTGAAGAAGCACGACGGCCGTTGGATGGCCATCCAACAGTCACTGCTTGTGCGTCAACATTTTTTAGGAAAGCCTCGAATCTATGGAAAACAGCATACAGCCCATCTGCCATTATTTCTAATAATTTACAGCCCATTTGCTAATTATTATGGTTTTTTTGGAGCCCATATTCTTTTTGTTAGCATTACAGCCCATATTGTGCCCACGGTTTAAAAAGTATACAAAATTTTGCATATTTCGGTGTGGTCCGAACTGTTTTTATCCCGAAATTTCGACTCACATTCAAACTGATTTTAAAAATAAATGTATATCAATATAAAATCCAACAAATTCTCCACGCATAAAAATTAATGTAATTTAAAATCTCGAAATGAAAAAAAGATATTTGAAACTAATTGCCAGTTTGATGTGTTTTAAAAATATACATCCCATTTCTCATTACTGATGGGCCATTTTCTCGTCCAGCCGAATGAAAGCTCTCCTCGTCTTGAAAGATTTGTAGCCCAACAGGCCTGACAAAATGACTTGGCAAATCACAAAAAAACTGGGCTGTGGCCGTGGACCCAGCTGTCAGCCTCTCCATGTACAGTACTCTTCCGATGGAATGTCGTTGACCACGTTAACCACGCCGCGCCGAGAGCACCAAGGCGGTGGACGACGGCGAGGCCTAGGAAGGGGATGACATGGAGCCGGGGAAGACGTGGCAGTGGATGCCTATGCGGAGAGGAGTACGAGGGTTCACTGGTTCGGCTGCGGTGTGAGGCTACCGTCGCCACAGGGCATGGCTAGCGGTGGGAGTAGTAGGGGGTGATGAGGCCTCAACGGCAGCACAGCCGGCCACTGGAGGCAGGAGCAGGCGGTCTCCCCGGCGCTGGTTTGGGCGGCTGGTGCAAGAAGAGCAGCAACTGAAGAAGTAGCAGGACCGTTCGATTCAAATCCAACGGTTACTGCTGCTAGAATCGTTTGTTGACTAAGTTGACAAGCCCTGCGGACGCGTCAACTTAGTAGGCCCACAGGTCAGCCTCCCAACCGGTGCGCCCCAGATGTCAGTGGGAGGAATCATTTTTTTCGCGTAATAAGGAGGCAGTTGATTGCGTGCGGCCAGGCCAGTGGAGGGAGTAGGGTGGGCCTGGGAAGCCTGTGCGGCATCACAGTGGGCCACAAGAGGAGGGAGCAGGAAGATCAGAGATTGAAGAAGCACGTCGGCCGTTGGATGGACATCCACCAGTCAGTGCTGCTAGAATCGTGTGTTCACTGACAAAGCCTTGCGTAAACAAGTCAGCCTCGAAATCTGTGGCGTGTACAACCCATTTGCTATTATTTTTATAATTTTTACTCATTTTCTAATTCATATGGAATTTATTGCAGCCCGTTTTCCATTTTTAGAATTGCTGGCCATTTTCTGGTCAGTACCAGGGTCAAAAAATTAACTAAATATGTGGAAAATTTTGAAAATTCACAATTTTTTGCTCGGGAACGAAATATTCTTAATCCAAAAATTAATAGCCATACTAAAACAAATTTAAAAATAAATTATTACTATGTCATGTTAAATCCAATGAAATACGTATAAGATATCAGTGAAGAACAAAAACAAAAAAAGAAACTTATATCCCATTTGCTATAATTTTTTTGGAATTTTCAACCCCTTTCGATACTACTTTTAACAGACATTGACCATACTCTTAAGCCAGGCCGGAATGCATCCCTCCTCGTCTTGAAAGATTTGTAGCCCAGTAATTCCGAGAAAACAAATAGGCCTAGCTTGGGTATTCTTCAAAAAGAAATACTGGGCTACCTATTTTCCCAAATAACTGGTACATGAGCATTTAGCTTTATTTATTTATTTACTTATTTATGTTTAGGGGACCATGAGCATGTACCTGGGCCGGATTCATGTGAGAGCCTCCCTTCCAGTTAATTATGGGCTTCTCTATTGGGCCTTCATCAGTGGGCTGCATGTTATCAACAAGTGGAAAATGTGTTCCGTACGAAAAATTGTATGCGCTACGTACGGTACGGGGCACTAAAGGATCGAACCATGCAACGACTTCCAAAACATTGTGTTTGTCGTTCTAACAACACATTTATTCAACCAACAGACGAAATATACTACTGATTGTACATTGAAAACAGCAGCAGCAGCAGCAACCAGGGTTGGGGTGCAACAGAAGTAGTAAGTAGGCCAGAAGAGTGAAGACGCGGCTCTCTCTTCCAAACCAAACATCAGCCATCATTACAAAAGGGCTACCAAAAAAGAACAAGTGTATGCATCAAACTAAATAAAGATCCTACTACACCAAGTGTACGCATCTAACTAACTGGCTCAGTTAGACGTTACTATTTATTAAGCTGTGGAGATTGGCTGACGGCTTGAACCAGATGGGTGCCTGACGGGGGAAACTCCAGCCAGCAGGTCGAAGTCTGATACTTGCGACCCTCTCTCCTACTTTGGGCTGCAGAGCGTGGCGGCAGATATCAGGGTATGGTGCATGCAGAGACGCATGGTACGCTGTGTACACACTGTTTTTCCTGTTGAATGAAACCGCGCTGCCATCATGATCCTTGCCGTCGGTTATCTCCTGGTTAATCAGATAATTCAGTCCGACAAACAGAGAGCATGTACCAAGGCTACTTACCAGCCTCTAGTCAAAAATTCCTGAAGGCCCAGAGAAGCTGGGATCCTGCTCAAAGACCTTGCAGTGACTATGATTGTATACCGCGAAACAACACGTCCGGTACGTGCGAACGATCATCAATCTTTCGCCGTCGTCTAATCGAGCCAGGAACCACCTGCAACTGCCATGCCGCTTTTCTTTGAAAGGTTCTGGGATTAGGAAGGGTAGGGACACCAGGCGGCCTACAACAGCATATCAAGTTGGAGTCAAATAAAAAAGGGCTCTTGATTTAGTCAATTTTAAGAACAACATGTTATGAGCATGAATTTTTTTTTCAGCAAATGTTGACAGTAATATAAGCAAGCCATCATGATATCATAGGAAAGTAACATACTGCTGTAACAGCCGTTTGTAGTGATGACTGGAGTAGGCCAGCAATACATCCAGCCATAGAAGGAGTCGACAGCGTAAATGAAGCCCTTGTGTTCAATGGCATCAGAGAACCATGGAGGATGTATTATCCTGCGATGGACGTGCAGATTTATCCACTTACCGCAGTGACCTATCAGATAGGGAGACCACGGTTGAAGAACGCAAGTAGCCTGAAGTCTTTATAATTCGCAGATCTTGTGGGCACTTGGCAGATTACAACCTTGAGCAAATCAAACTTGGTATCATGTTGGCTACTTTAAGATTCCGAGTATTCTGGGCCGCGGTGCCAAAGCAGTGCAGTGTTAATTGAAGGAAGGGGGATCAATCGTCGGGTGTAGACCTCCACGAGCATCCAGCTGCCACGACCGTCGACGAGCACCATCCAAGACGTGTTCATGCCGACCCAGTACATACCGTTAATGTAGTTGAGGCTGACGGGGATCAGATTGCAGTCAAGGGGGTTGGTGCTCGCCACCCTATGATCGTTATGCTGCGTGACACGCCGTTTCTGAAGTTCAGGCGGCATCAGCAAGCAAGGAGCTGGCTTAAAAAGCTCCGGCCTGAGGGCTTTTGAGTAAACGGTACAGCCCCGACAAGCACGCGGCGAGCGGCATGGTACTGAGATTGTCCACACGCGAAACAATGAGCTTGATTACCTCTGGGAGGAGCGAATTCCAGCCACTCTTTCGGCGGACGCTGCTCGGTTCTGCCATTGTTAGTGCTTGGGTTTCGGACGAGGGGTGAGGCACCTTAGCGGGGATGGAAGATTGGACGAGATTATGCGCGGACAAAGATGAAGAAGCGAATATGTGCTGCGGGAAGTGGACAGGTGATGATGACTACAGCACGCCACTTGACTTGCGTAGGGTCATGTCGATGCCAGACAACTTGCTTGAGTGATCACAGTACTGGTACTCCCTACAGTGCTATGTCATAACTTGCTTGAGTAGAGTAGTAGAGTAGGACTCTGCTCTACTACTAGCACCGGAGGAGTAGTATATTCTAATCTAAAATAGTTACAAACTTCAATGCCCGAGCGTGGAACGACTACGAACCGTGCTCAAAGACCGTGTCTACGTGGTGTTTGGACATGGGCGACAACCTCAACGCCAACGGTGCTGCTCCCATTGCACCGTATGTGTTTCTGTCCTTCCTGTTTGAAATCGTGGTAGAATTCATGATTTGTTTTGTGCTTATTCGGATTAAATCTCGTAGTAACTTGCTCATATATTCAACTAGCGCAACGTCCCCTACAGCCACTCCCGTTTCATGGACGGCCTGGTCGATGCCTCCAAGGAGCCCTTCGTCCACTGCTATGAGTGCCCGATGCCGTTTTGTGGCTCGCCGGCGGACATGGTGCATCACCTCACGGATGCGTGCAGCGGTCACTGCTAGCCCTTGGCGGAGAACATCAAGTATGAGACGTGCTACCCGTTCACCATGCCGGAGTCGCTGGAGGATCACTGCCGCCTGCTAGTCTCGAAGGAGGACGACATCGTCTTCCTCTTGACCGTGGGCACCGGCGAGGCCCGCGCAGGCCACCGCCCCGTCTTTGTAATGTGCCTCAGGCGCGACGTCGCTGACGCTGACACTGACACGAGGCCGATGTACGGGTGTGTGGTCAGTGTTAGTACCCCTCCGGGTCGCGTGGGCGGCGACACCGGCCTCATCGAACGGACTTGGACTCTGGGGAGCTGGGACTATCCAGCCAATGTGTACTTGGAAAACCCATGACATCCTTTACCCGCTGACGCGGTGCACGGGGCCTCCAAGGAGGTTCACCTGGACATACGCATTATCAAGTTAAATGTTGATCATTAGTCTTCGCTCAATGTAATCCGCTGTCTAAGGATGTGGAGACTTCCATGCAGGATCTTGCTCTATTGGAGTATCGCGCATGAATAAAAATGTATCTGTTTATGGTTTAGTATAGAATCTTCCATGTATGAATTTTTACTACAGTACTGGTGAAAGACTTACGATGAACCATTTCTGACATCTCCTCTGCCCGCTTGCAAGTCATCCTGATTTAATCCATTCGTCTAGGTGTATAAGGGCATGGTTAATATTACTAAATAGTATAGCCAACTGTTGACTATAAGAAAGTGCCATGTCATCTGTAGCCAACATGTATAACAATCGATACTCAAAAACTAGTTCTTAAAGATCATTTCTTGCAAAGCACAATAAGTGTTATTTCTTCACAAGTTTTGGATGCAGGTTGAACAGTTGAACGCTTTTGTTTGCAAAAGATACCTTTTTATCTATTTCACCCGGATGTTTGTGAGCTCTAGAGATGAAATAATATCCGAAGAAACCTATCGATACCCGTTACACATGAGATGACCCCCACATCCTTTGTCAAAATAAACAACTCCCCGATCAATGCATTTCACTCTTCGGTGCAACGCACGGGCACCTTACTACTATATATTAGTACGACCAAAAATTGAACTAACATTATATATAGTACGATAAATGCTGATGCATGTCACCTAAAATTATAGCATTCAAAACTATGTTCAAATACGAATCCATCGATATAGTTTTTATTGACATGCACTAACATTTTGTCAGTTAAATCTTCAGTCAAATTCAATGGGGGACTAATAAACCACGACCAATGTAGTACAAGTGTAGAGGGCGGCGCTGCACGTGAGTCTCACCTCTCACCCCGCTCATGGCGCGGCAGTAAAGCCGTCATATCACAAAACCCAACCACTCCTAGTAATAAGTGGCCTAGTAAAATAAAAGGACAAGCAACCATCACATCCCTCCGTCTTTTTTGCATTTCATCTCTCTGCATTTACTTTCTCTGGTTCATCTCGCACACTCGATCCCTAGCTACTACTCCTAGGGCCAGTTCTTTTGGCAGCTTCCCCAGCTTTTCCCACAAGACTAGTCACAGTGGAGAGTAACAATAAGGCGCCTCACTCATTTATTTGGGCTTCTAAACTACTACTCCGTCCTGGTTTATTCCTCACCATTTTAATTTGTGATAAATTTTGACCAAAGATTTAACCGATTTATTCCTCACCATTGTAATCCCTCCGTCTAGGTGTGTAAGTCATCTTACAAAAACCAAATAATCCCAAAACACTTAGGCATGGTGCATTAACTTCTACCTCATTTCTTGTTTCTTGACATATCAACCAATAAGAGATAAGAGTGTGCATGCTTTTAATGACTTGAGATATCAAACATGACATGCAGTGGTTAGTTCATTGCATGCAATACTATGAATTAGCAAATAAACATTAACATTTCTCGTTTTCTCCTCCTCCTTGGTAACAGTGCAAAGCCTAAGATGACTTACTCACCTAGACGGATGGAGTAGTGCATGTGACATGCACTAACATTTCATTAGTTAAATTTATGATCAAAATTTGACACAGATTACAATGAGGACCAATAAACCAGGACGAAGGTAGTAGTTATGGGATTACTAATCTAGAAGCCTAAAAGAACTGGCCCCTGGTACTCCTACTAGTAGTAGTACTCAAGTTGGAATTCCAATTGCACGACACAACTTGTTAGGCAAAAAATTCGATACAGGGTGTAGTAAGCGGTTTGGGAATTTGCATGCCTTTCCAACCAGTGAGATACTCCGTACAAAGTACGACAGAGAAATAACCACAGAGAAGGAAGCTAAAAGTAAACAATCAAACGAGCATTTTTGCATTTGTTTTGCATTGAATTGTTTCACAAGCTTGACTAGTGTTGTTTTCTACTTTTACAAAAACCGCATCGTAATGTTAAAACTTGCATTTGCACGTACTAAGTAATAGTAGTATTCCCTCCGTCTAGGTGTATAAGTCTTCCCTCCTTCTTGGTCACGGTGCATAACCAAAGATGACTTATTGACCTGGACGGAGGGAGTAGCACAGTCTGCAAGCATATATCGAGAGAGACGTGTAGTGCGATAGTATATAGTAAAGTTTGTGCTATATGCACGTACATGCAAAATGCGTACGAACACACAAGGTTTCCAAACTTTCCCTTTTACATACTTAATTAAGGACGCTAAAAATTCCTGAACGTTCGGGATTTATCATTTGCATCCCAAAACTAATGAGATCGCCTTGCGAAACAAAAATTATACTCCTCCTAAAAGCCATGGCGCTCGCAGGAGCGCTTGCGGCATGCCACGAGTGCCCTGGTGCGCGGCTGTTTCCCGGCGTGCCGACACAACGCCTCTTCCTCAGCCTCGCAACTCACGAGGTGCTGATTGGTGGCTTGCCGACGGGCGAGCGCGATCTCACGGATGTGGTGATCCGGCACCAACAGGTACTCCTCCTCGCTGGAAACATGCACCCGGTCCACGTACCGCCAAGCGTAGATGAGGCACTTGGGCCCGACTGCACTCAGGGCGTCGGCACGGGCGTCCTCCGCCACCCTCACGGCCCTCGCACGAGCCTTCTACCAAAGAGCCAATTGCCTGACTCTCTCGGACGCGACATAGGCCTCCCAGGCAGCTTGTTCTGCGGTGCGCTTCTCTTCCTCGGCCTTCTTCTCAGCCTCTATTTTGGCACGCTCTGCTGGAGGCAAAGCCTCCCACAAGGCGACATCCATTTCTTTCCAAAGCTCCTCAAGGCTGGGGGGCTCAGCGGGCGGCGCGGCGTTCTCCTCGTAGCGGGGAGCCGACACGTCCTCCGACGCGCGTGCTGGCGAGATTGGGAATGCCGACGCGTCCACCTCGACGCGTTGCGGCGAGGAGTGGAACGCCGATGTGTCCTCCTCGACTAGTGGCGGTGAGGAGCAGAACGCCGACGCGTCCTCCTCGACTAGTGGCGGCAAGGAACGGAACGGCGACGTGTCGCGTAGCGGCGAGGAGCGGAACACTGACGCGTCCTCCTCGACTAGTGGCGGCGAGGAACGGAACGACGACGCGTGACCGTCCGCGCGGTGCAGCGAGGGGCTCCTAGGGCTTGGGAGGGGCGATGCCATGGTGGTCGACATGAGAGGGAGGGGAAGGAGATAGCGATGAACGTGAACGTGAGGGGGAGGAGATAGCAATGTCGTGGAAGGCACAGTATTTATAGCGAGCAATGGCACACCTACGTAAGATATGGACTGAGCTGCACTGACTTAACTGCAGGTCCAGTTGCGTCACTGACATGTGGGCCAGACCCTTGTTGGGCCCATATGTCAGTGACCCAATGCACCTGCAGTTAAGTAACAACTACGTGGGCATATTTGTTGGAGTAAATTACGGGGAGCGAAGGGGTGGAAATATTACTGGTCACAATGGATTGGACGAGCGTGGGGGGAGAGTCATGCATGCAAATTTTTTCACACGGGCTTCCTGCAGGTGTGGGGAACGGTGCATAATAAGTCATCTTGCATGCCGGGCTAGGTATAGTCTCAAGTCATTAAAAACATACACGCCCCACACTTGTTCATATTTCAAGGTGCACTAAATTATTGCATGAGATGATTAAGGCTGACCATAATGGTGGTATCTTAGCTGGTATCATGCACACGGGAATAGCAAACATGCTGATGTGGCAAAGAATTAAAGAAGAGAAGGGGGTTAGAGTAACTAGTGTTCATGCATGCATTGGTAAACACATTTTTTGTGCTAGCGTCTCTTGCATCGGGGGACTATGACAGGTCTGCTATGCGTGACCTAAAGATGAAAGCGTTGAGCATCTCGAAGTTGATCAACAATCTTCAATTGTCACAGATTAGCCGTTCAGCCAATAAGGTGGCACACTTAATCGCTAAGTATAGCTTTGACAATAGATTAGATGGTATTCTTGTAAATAACGTACCGCCCTGTGTGGTGAATATTGTATCATGCATGCGGAGTAGGCAAAAAAAATTGCTTGTCTAAAAAAAGGCAAAAAATTGCTCATTTATAGCCGGTCGAAGTCTCAAAGGGTGTGACCGCATGAGGGAGGCGAAGGTCGTGGGAGGCGCGACGTTTGACGGAATTAAGTGAAGTTACATCCACGCTTCGGCATGGCGTGCGAACAGGCAGAAGCTATACCGTCAGGCCTACGATATGGGTCTAGTAGACATGACATCTAGTGGGTCCCGCATAGTTCTCGAGAACTCTTTGGGGGCTTGCAACCATTTATCCACTGGGCAAGCCAGCAACCCCACGCCGTTCGCACGCCCTACTCGTCCCCGTCTTCTACCTTACAACAGTTCACTCCCAGTCATCCCGTCCTTTCACATTAGTTTGCTCCCAGTTTTTTTTGCGGGGTACAACAGTTCAACTTCTCCTAACCCTCCTCCAAAATCCATGGCCTCCCAAATCTCCATGGTCGCTGCTAAGTACTAGGTTAGAGCCATCACCGGCGATCAATTCATCATCATCTACACACATGGATCCGAGACGGTGAAAGCATGGCTTGCTCGCTTCCTACGCATGTTCAACAATTCAACGGATGAGTGGGTCGTTGGGCTAGATGTTGAGTACACCACAGTCCTAGGACGAGAGAAGGATCTAAAGGACGAAGAGAGGAAGAAGCCCGCCATGATCCAGGTTTGCGTACATAACGTTTTCTTGGTCTACCACATATGCCATGCCGACGTTGAGTGCTAGGATTTTAAGAACTTCCTCAAGGACAAAAGAGTGAAATTCATTACTGTAGGCTTTAAGAACAACAGGGATGTCCTGCGTCGGATAGGTCTCGTTGTAGGCCAGCCCTTCGATCTCCAGAAGGCAAGCCTGGTGTCCTCCTCTCGACCTTCAATGCTGACCCTGGCAGCAGCCATGATTGATCCTTCGTACACTAAACTGAAGAAACCTCATCATGAGTTTCATCATGCATGGGAGTCGAAGACATTAGATGAAGATCACATCCTGTACGCAGCAATGGATGCCTACCTTTGTTTAAATATCTACAATTGTTGGATAAAGAAGCAGAGCCCAGCGTCCGGTTCAAGCAAAGAAGCGTCCGCGAAGAGGAAGAGGAAGAGGGACGAGGACGAAGTCGAGGACGTGGACTCGGACTCCGAGTAGGTGGCAGTGCCGTCGCTCATGCTGGTTCTACTGCAGTGTCAAGCGGACTAGTTGCTTAGTTTATTTTCAAGGGTGTGTTGTGCTGAGGCCCCAGCGGAACTATGTTTATGTTCTTTCTCATTATTTGAACTATTTAGTACGTACAGTAGTACTAGTACTATGTCTTACTACTGTTCTTCTTGCAGTTGGTACTACTACTCGTATCTTCGTGTTCCTACTGTACTTAATACGTCCATAGTAGTAGTATAAGTTGGGTCAGTCGATTTGTGAAAGAAGTTCGACGGAGCGAAGGAAGACGATGACAGAAGAGGTGGAAGAAGCCCTTCTAGCCATCCATGTTGCATCAAACGGCTCACATGAGTTGACTGACCCAAATTGCTCCTTCAGATTGCAGGATCCACGTGGCATTCAAGGTCTCAAAGGTAGATTCCGTGTCCGCACCCGGTTTGCGGGCTCTACGCGCGCTCGACCGGCTTCCGTCGCGACAGCCACCATGCGCGCCTCCTCCGCGCGGGCGGAGACGACAATGACACGCTAGTTCCTCCTCGCCGGCGTGCTGGAGCACGCGCTCATCCTCCTCTTCGTACGCTGCGTGCATAGACGCGGCTCCACCAGCTGCTCTCGTGCTTGGCAGTGCGGCGGCATCGCGAGGAGGGACTGCAGACGACGTGAGCAGGCGAGCCTTCGGCTTCATGGCACAGGGATGGCGGTGACACGGCGGTGATGGCCGAGAAATTGTTGGCCAGAGCAGGCGGGCGCCGGCATGCGCAACGGCGGCGGCGGCATATTGATGAGTGCGTGTGTGGGAGCTTCCTTTAGTTGTATATATAAGGTTGGTCAAACTTAAAAGAAAACCGTACTAGTACATGTAAACATTAGACTTAGGCAGCGCTTTTATTAGTTAGTACCACAGCCATGATATGGAATCCTGTGCAAGCGCGTGAACCGCGGCCGCGCGGTCGATCGAAACGGTGCGTCACCGTGTCGCGCTCAAAGGACATCCACCGAACCTTTTTGTGTGTGTGAAAACAATCCTCGAATATTAATCAACTTTTTTTCCTGTGAAAGTTCTTGACGCTGCAATATTTCCATATATTGAATTTAGCTCCACTTCGTGTTTATTTGGATTCGGACGTTTCAGGTGCGCCCTAGTTTTTTAATACTGATTTTGTGTGTGTGACTGAGAGAGAACGTGTGTATGTGTCCATATGTGTGTTGTGGCGGAAGGGCAATGTGGAGACGGTGTGCGTGTGATACAGACATAGAGAGGTGTGAATGTGCAAATGATCATGCATCAGTGAGACATAGATAGATGTCGATACATTGTGTATACATGAGAGAACGGTCTTCTAGTTTACTTGTGTGTGTGTGTGAGAGAGAGAGAGAGGGAGAGAGAGAGACAGAGAGAGGAGCATCCGTAACACAACAACCATCTCTCTCGATTTGTCCGTCCCTCGCACGGTCGCATGCAACACATGCATCAACGCGCACATTTTGACACCCTCACCCGGCCCCTGCCCACCTCAAGGCCCGCACAATCTCCTCGTGAATACCGATTTCTCTCCTTAGGTTTGTTTTCTCTCAACATGTGACACACACACACAGAGACACACACAGCACAACACACACACACACACTCCCCCGAGCACACAATTCATCCCCATCCAAAGTTATATAGCGACCACTCTCGCTTGTGCTTCTTTACACCCCAACATGCACAACACCTCAATCTTCAAAGACGGCATCGAGCAGATTGAAGACGGTGACCACACCACGCTAGAGAATGCGGGGTCATTTGGAAGCAGGGTGATGTGACGATGGCTTACTGACTCCTCCCCCCACCCTCTCTCTCTCTCTTGCACAAAATTACCAATCCCTCTCTCCCCCGCACAAAATTGTCAATCCCTCAACCCACGAGATCCTTCCCCTCTCGTCCATGTTTTTCCAGCTCTCTCATCAAACATGTTGTCTCTTCTCCTTCCATGTATACAGAATCCAGATGCACACGCATCTCATGTATATTACATGTATCCATCTTTCTCATAGACCTAAATTCTTCCTCTCTCTTTCTCTCTCTATCTCTCTCTCTCTCTGTCTTTCTCATTAGGTTTGTCTCCTACTCTCTCGTCCACATACATACAATCTTTCCCACCCTATCTGCTCCATCTTCAAAAGCTCTCTCTGCATGTTTCATTCACACATTGGGATATGTCAAAATGTTGCTTCTATAATGGCTGATGTAGAGTTATCGTTGTTTTTGTTGCATCCTACAAAGTAATAGCTATGAAATGCATTTAGATTCTCATTTGACTAGGATTATGTGAGTTTGAGCATGTTGTGAAGTACTATAGACCTTGTATACATCTTGGGATTCGACAAGATTGTAATTATTGAATTGTATAGACCATTGCATTTGAAGTCAATAGCCTAATATATTTATTTCACAATTTCAACAAATGATTAGTTCACTACAAACTAAGAAAACAAATGTGTACTCCCTCCATTTTTATTTAAGTCCGTGTATTAGCATTGGTCAAAGTCAAGTTTTGCAAACTCGCAGAAAGCTTATAACAAAAAATATTAACATATACAATAACAAATAAATACCATTAGATTCATTATTGAATGTACTTTCACATCATACATATTTGTTATGGTAAATGTTTATATTTTTCTATAAACTTGGTCAAACTTTAGGAAGTTTGACCTCGGTCAAACCTAATATGCAGAGCTCACTACTACTGCTCGCTAGTTGCTTAGCCGAATCACTCAACACGCCACACGGGGAGTCCATTGTCACAAAATTTTGAGGTCGGCAGGAAAATCTCCCGCGACCCTGATTCGAGCAGTGTGAAGTTACCATCATAGCCTTCGGAACAGGCCTACGGATGACGCTTGGTAGGGGGATGCTTTCGTAACTTCAGGTTCACCCTACCCAGCCAACCCCACCCCAGCACCCAGAGTAGTACACCTGAATACTCCCCATTTTCTATCCCCACCACAAAATAGACTTCTCCACAGCACCGCAACCTTCGTGCTCCTCCCCTTTACATCGGCGCACTCATCCACCGCAGCGCATCTGCCTCATCGACGACCTCGTACGCCGCACTGGAGCCGGTCCACCGTCATCGTCGTACACGGAGCCTCTTCCCCGGCATTGTCTTCCATGGTCTCGGATCTGCTTCTCGGAAGCCGACGCCAAGCGTAGAAGTACCACCTTCATAGACAATGAACTGACTCCCGTTGCCGACCATGACTCATAGAGGCCGCCGTGACCATCATTCTCCTCCTCGATTGGTAATGTGTGTATTGAATCACTTAGCAGTACATGTGCAGTTCCAATTTTGTTCATACCTACCCTTCAAATTTCCTAGGTGCTATTGTTCCCGTAAAAGTAATTGGTTATAGCCTCCATTGTCCAACAGAATATCAGCTTGTAATTGTGCGTCGCTCCTGTATCGCGCTGTGCTTGGGTAGGTTTTTCATCTGCAACCAGTAGTGTGGCAAATGATGGAAATGTTTTTAGAACTAGCAAGATGCACATGTGTTGCACGCATCAAGATGCATTTGTATGAGTAGTTTATCTTGTGGGAGAAAAGGATGAATGAGGGAAGGCCTTATTTGCAAATCTGGAGAGGGGTATGGTATCTTTTTGCAAAATTCCCATTTCTTTCCTTCCTATCTGTCAGATATAAATCGGACAGCCTATATTGCAAGAAAAAAAAGTATAGAGAAAAAAAGTAGACAGTAAAGGAAGTAGAGATAAATATTAAATATAAAATATAAAATAAATATAACAGTAGAGAAGAGAGTAGAGATAGCATGTTGAGATTTTTAAAGCACCGCGTGTTGCAATTCTGTTGGAGATGCTCTAACATGGCAGACGAGTGCTTTAATGTTGCCCACAAGATACGCGAGTATTACTAGTAGTATATTTTTCTTGCCATGTTGAGATTTTAAAACCACGAGTGCGAACATGCAGGGGAGCAATGAAGACCAACCACGGGATATTCGGGACATCTTCAAGGAGCGTGCCAAGTTAAAGAGGAGCTGCACCGAACCTGTAAAACGAGCTTTGGTAAGTAACACCCTTTCAATTACTTTCGTGTAGCCTCGTGTTCTTCGATGTGTATATGTTGTACTTTCTATTTCTCTTAAGTGTGGTGTTCTTTGATGTGTAATAAGAAGAGTCTTAATCATCCTAATGCTTTCGTTTTTAGCTTGATGTAGGAAGTGGGTGTTCTCCCCTTGTAGTCTATTTTTATTTATTTTTTCCTTTTGAATTCACTTCTCCGAGTTCTATTTATCTGGCTTCTACTAAATGGACCTAGGTTGCTCTGAGTATTGATCTAAAAAAGAAGTAACTTCATGTCAGGATGCAGTTCCTGCGAGGAGGGAAGTATGGGCAACCTCGAGATCATGTTTCCAAAATGAGGCTGGATTACACACGAGGTGCCAGTTCCCTAATGATGCTGGATTTGACAGAAGGTGCAAATTCCTAGATGATGCTGGATTACACACAAGCCAGGTGGAGTCGTCAGCTATTCGTGTCCTCGTGGCATTAGTAAAGGCTGAAAGAAAGCGTGCAGCAGCCCTTGAGAATGTAGCTGAGTTCCTGAAGAAGCGAAAAGAGCAATCATATGCTCTCTTCACCCAAGCCAAAGAAGAGATGGAAGAAGCCAGAAATAAGCTAGCAGAGGAAGAGCAGGCTAGGCATCTCCTGCTATCTAAAACTGTTGTCAATACAAAATTTCCTTCATAATAGCTAGGTTCAAATGTTTATCCAGTCAGCATGCCTGTTGTGATGTCCGTGCATCTACTGATGTGGCACAAAATGTTTTTTTTCGGGTCATGTAATAACAGCAATTACTTTCCAAACAATAACAGACGAAGCATTGGACATGGTATAGTTCACGCGCAAGCCCAACATTCCAAGTTCAACTTCCACATCAAACTCATGTTCACAGATATCTACACATTCATACATAATGTCCACAACCATGATTCACTTCAAAGAAAAAATGTGAGGAGAGTTATAAATAAAGAAAATCCTCTACTAGTTCCTGCTACCAGTGCGAGCACAACAAGTCAAGACCATGCGTAAATTAATTATATTTTAGTCATTTTTTGTGTTCTAAAATGCCTGCCGGCTCACGGAAGGACGTGTTGCCGGCACACGTGCGGATTCAATGAAGGCAGGCGGGGCAGTCTTAAGCTGGTTGCACGCGGCGAGGAGGCGTGCTCAGCCGGGCCTGCAGCGAGTGCGGCCCTCTTGGCCCGCGTGCTGGTTCAATGCCTGCGCTATGAGAGGTTGCGTCCGTGTCAGAGCAATCACTCCCTCCAGTCCTTTTTTTGTTTGGGTATAACAAAATCTCATTTTCCATTCACATTTTACAAGTAAAATTCATGGACAAACTTTGACCCAAAGTACGACGGGGACTATTAAACCAGAATGGAGGTAGTAGTTTTTTTTAATCAAAGAAGGGTTTCCCCTTCTGATTTTCATTACTGAAAACCATCATCTAAATCTAAACCTTAGTATTTGCCCTAGAACTACCAGGTTCAACATCTCGCAACATAAACCCATACAACCTCCATCGCAAAAAAAACCATACAACCATACGCCAAGGAGGTACGTAGTACTATGAATTCCATTTTCGCTCCATACCAATCGTTCTAAAAACTACTAACTACTTATAACGCGCCATGGAAAATCGAAACTCTTAACCCCGCTAAAAACGATATTTTAAACGTGGCTACTCGATGGCAACTGGTGAGCCACCGCGCTCCAAGTCGTTCACCTGTGGTCCCGACCATCAACTCCTACGGATCAAATTATCACACGAGCTGACTATTCCTACAAAGGTGCTCCACCACGTACCCGGTACCCGCGAATGCAGCAATCGTGCACCTAGGGTTTTAGGGTTTATTTGTTAACGTCGCCTTTACGTAACACTCATGTGTGCGAGACAGCGAGAGGCCGACTGCGTGCGTGCGCCTCTTCTCTTCGTATATGTACTACACCGTTTGTCTGGTGTCCAAAAAATTATAATAACTACTAGCAATGTGCCAATGCGTTGCCACACGATCAAAGTAGATTAATACATATTCACCGTTTGATAGAAAAAAAGTCTAGTTTTGAAATACGTATATCACTAAAAATATGTTATGTTTCACTCAAAATATATTCCTTTGGCGGTTTTGATGAGATAAGGGAGGAATGTTGTTGGTTTCAAGATTTGAGAAGTGGTATATGTCTAATTTCTACTCTTACTGGCAAGATGCCCGTGCGTTGCACGGAACATCAAGATCTTGTGGGAGAAAAGGATGAACGAGGGAAGGCCTTATCTGCAAATGTGGTGAAGAGTGCGGGTAAATTGCCATATTTTCCTTCCTATCCGTCAGATATAAATCGGATGACCTACATTGCAGGATGGCAGGCCCACCATCATCACCAACTCTATTTTTATCCCTACTCTTATAAAAAGCATTGTCGGTGATGATCGTGTGCCTGCCATCCTGCAATATAGGCCGTCCGATCTATATCTGACGGATAGGAAGGAAACTATGGCAATTTTGCAAAAAGATACCCACACCCCTCTCCACATTTGCAAATAAGGCCTTCCCTCGTTCATCCGTTTCCCCCACAAGATAAACTACTCATACAAATGCATCTTGATGTTCCGTGCAACGCATGGGCATCTTGCTAGTTGTTGCAAAAAGCCCATGTGTGTGTGAGAGAGAGGGAGAGTGGAGGAGGACGGAGTGCATGCGTGAAAAAGACACAAGGAGTGTGTGTGCGATAGGTATCAGCTTAAATGAGGCGATAGTGGGTGTGTGCACGATCGAGAGGGCGTGTCTCAAGAAGGGAAGAAAAATCTACATAGATACAAGGAGCGGGAGAGAGACATGTATGCGATGGTGGAAGCACGAGTGTGCGGGTGTATAAACCTATCTAGAGGCTAGCTAGTCGATAAATGTTTGTGAGAGAAATACGAGTCGGGGTGCGAAAGCGAGAGTTTTGTGTGTGAGAGAGAGACGGTAGTTGGGAAGGGGAGTGGAAGTAGGAGTTGTGTGTGTCTATGAGAGAGAGAGGAGACGGTAGTCGGGGTTGTCTGATCGGTAAACAAATGAATAATGTTAGTCTGGGATGGAGATGAAAAGGAGACCGCAACAAATGTTGTGTCTACAGGAGAGAGAGAGAGTAATTTTAGTGGTATGAGTCATATGTAGAGACATATAGGGTGTGTGAGAGAATCCCATGGAGAGAAAGACAAAGTGAAAGACGAGTGGAGAATGTGTGTGTGGCGGTGAAAAAGAAAGCTTAGGTACCGAGTGATACCAGAGAATAGTAGAGACGTGAGAGATAATGAAAACCGTGTAATGTATAATTATAGGGAGAGTGTGACACTTCTCAAGGGAGACGTCGAGAGACCATGTTTGCGAGGATAGGAGAAACATGAAGTCAGCGTGCGGGTGAGCTGGAGAAAAGAGAGTGGCAGCTACCTGAAGGAGCATGCATGCGAGAGAGATGGGCGTGAAAGGAGTGAACAAAAAAGGATTCAAATATTTGAATTCGAGATGATGGTACATGTAATCCATACTCGAACTAAAATTGATCTATCAAACATGCATCCTCATATGAATTCACGCACATCTATTTTATTTAATATGTAGATATTACTGATCCATACATTTAAGTAGAACATAATTTGGTTAAATTTTTTTGAATCCAACCTTAAAATTTCGACATCATTGTATTTGTAAATCATATTATGCATATAAAGGAGCAGAATTCTTTGTTGTGCTTTTAAAAGTATATGTAAAAATGATGTATATAGAATGTAATTCCAATTGACAATGGATCCCACCCGAAAAAAATAGAATACAAACGGGATTCAAATTGAGTTGGCACGGTACACGTGCACTCTGCAAAATTTGAACGAAGCGGGGAAAGTCACAGTAACCGCCCGAAACCAAAATCTGCGAGATGGAAATCACTACTGCCTATCCCTGCCACACAAAGCCTATCTGCTGGATTTCTATAGGTTTTGATAGGGGTAGGTTTGTAATTTCACCCAAACGTGACGTAACCGCCTCTCACCCGGATTCATACACGATGGGCGCCAAAACACAGTGTGTCCTTAGCCGAAATCGACTCCCTCCCTGATTCATATTCATACACGGTCGGCGCCAAAAACAAACTCTCGTCGGCAAATATCCGGTGTATGCGAGATTACCGTCCTATCCCCAACCGACTAATGTTGTTGTGATGTAGTAGAAATTTGAAACGGGGGCTAAGTTTGTAAATTTCCTCGCATTTGAGACAAGCGCACCCTGAATACATGGTTCCCCGCCACCGTCTACCCTCCAAGATCTGCTTCCACGCCGCCGACAGCCATCGCTATCGCAGCACCGTCAAATTCTCAGCAGATGCGTACACGGCGCCGCACCAGAGGCTGTACTCTTTTGTATCTGCTCAACTTATTTATCGCAGCAAGAAAATAGATCACCACTGCTTTACTCTGATTTCTTGTCTTGGTTGCGAAGTTGCCTTTGTCCGATTTGCACCTTCAGATCCGCCATGGCACGCTCAACACTATACTCCCAATGCTTATGGTTTTCCCCTTTTGTATTCCACACTAATTAAATCACAGTAGACTAAATTTCAAAATTGGGTCAGTAGATTTTTCAGAGCTCGTCGGAGTTCGCCGGTGAGATCGAAGGGGCTCGGCTGGTTGTGGGGCCTCGCCGAACGAAGAAAACTCGACGCGGGTGGGGGTTGGGGCGGGGGTGGGGGTGGCGGAGGAACACAGGCGGTGGGGCCGATGGTCCGGCCGGCGGCCCGTGCGGTGTTCTGTATGGGAAGAATCAGAGACGAGGAAGAAGAAGGGTTAGGAGACGTAGGATCTTCATCCAACCGGCTGAAATGTTCGAGAGACAGCTGGGAGTTGCATTCTTAATGCGCTCTGGTTCATCATGTGTGGGCACTGCGCAACCAACATTTTATTATCCAAAATCTGCTTGATCTTCTTTACCATGTTCTTCTTTCGTTCTTCTTTAATAATTACTCTCTCCATTCCTAAATACAAGTCTTTGTATAGATTCCAACATGGACTACATATGGAGCAAAATGAGTGAATCTACACTCTAAAATGTATCTGGATACATCTGTATGTGATCCATAGTGGAAATCTCTACCAAGACTTATATTTTGGAACGGAGGGAGTATGATAGTAGTACAGTATGTTCCTTGTACTGAAGATGAGCAGGGACATTTGCAGTGTAGAGGTCTATACGGTCGGTTGTGATGGACACTTTGAGCCTCTTTGATTCGTAGGATCTTGTAAAAATAGGAATAGGATTTGTAGTGGCCTGCCCACTTGAATCCTATAGGAATAGCAAGGAAATGCGGGGAGCTGTGTCACCTTTGAGCGTTACACTGATATTAACAGTACCGCACCTTTACTTGAAGAGAGCTGGTATCCGAAGCCTTTCTAGCCGTATCGGCAATACTAGCACATATATTCCAGCAAGTTCCACTTTGCTGATTTTACTCTGATGCTTAAGGTTTTCCCGTTATATCTACACTATGATCTGTGTAGCTGCTTTGTGTCACACTAGCAGCAGTCCACTCTTGAAGCTAAACACTGCAGTGACTTACAAAATTGGCACCGAGGCATTGAGTGCCATTCTGGATGCAATGAAACTCATACGCTCCCCACCTGTTGATTCTTGTTCAGAATATGATCCTAATGACTATTCTAACCTCGAGGAGTCAAAGGCAGATGGCATGTCCTGTTCACCCATCAAGGTGCCTGTTCTAATTTGGCAATGTTTTATTGATTGCGGGTATCTTGCATATGTTGTCTTGCATTTCTTATACTTTGTTGCACCGCCATCTGCTTAGTTTACTCATCATATATGTCGAGATGCCATGCCCATCCATTATCAATACATATTCCACCTGTCATCATACCATGTTTTTCCACTCAAATGATGTTCTTGTACATCAGACATCAAAAAGGAAGAGGGTGATTGCCGAACCTGAAGGAGCACCAGCAGAGTCCTTGAAAAACGTGGTGGTGACGGAGAAATCAGACAGCACCCCACTTATATTGGTTGTACAACCAGTGACACAAAACGTAGGACCGACTCCAGCAGACGGTACCCATACTTCACTGGCCACACCCCTAGCCCCACCATGCAGGACCTGCACTCCAACAAAAGGTATACCGATTTCATTTTCCATAGCACCAGCTGTACCACAGAAAAATCCTACTCCAGCAAAAAGTACAGCAAGTCCACCGGCCGAAGACCTATCCCAACTGCAGAGACAACCAATTCCTGTAGATTGGAACCCCATTCCATTTATTCCCAGTTTAAAAGACAATGCTTTCAATGTTGTTAGGGACTACGTGCATATATTCCCATCATGGGAAGATTATTGTGAAGACAAACACCATTTTCACATCTTGCTGTCCAACTTACGTGTAAGTGCTATTATTCATGGTTATTATTTTCCTGTTTTCTACTGATTGAACACATCAATGATTTACATTACATTGTTGTAACTAGGCGAGGGTCAATCTGGATAGGCATGACGAGCAAAGCTTGCTTGTGCTTTTCAAGGAAGCATTGTGGCTGTATAGGTGTTACCTGAGGAAATCACACTTTGATGGCAAGTCTATAAACGAATTTCCAGTGAAGTCTCATGTGCTAAATTTAGAAGACATTGAATGGAAAAACCTTGTTATGCACTGGTCTCGTTCCCAGGATGAGGTAATGTCTATGACATCACATGAAAATTTGAACTTCTACTTTTCCGCATGTGCCTTACGGATCTTTTTTGCAGGAAATCTGCTCGAAGAAGAATTCCGGTTTGACAAGAACGACAGGATATCACAAATATGCTGCCCGCTGCTTTGCTCTTGTTAGTACCTGTTGTCTTGTATCACTATACTTGCATACATACCTGGTTCATTATGTGACAGCAGTATGCATGATAGCTTGCTTATCAATTGTTCGCTCCAAATTATCTGATCTGTATGAATGGTTACATTAGTGTAGAATATATCCAATGCCAATGTTTTTTTAGCTCTACATTGTTCTTGTAAGTACATGTTGTCCTTTATCAGTGTACTTATAATGACAGGTAGTTGTTCATGTACCATCACTCTGCAGCTTATTTTCCTTTGCCCTCCATTTTCTACACATCAGATCTATATTTACTCTTACCATAAGGTTGGTATTGAAGAAGTTTAGTTGTGCATTGCTCTTGGCTGTACCTTTTGCCTATATCGCTGCACTTACATTTATAGCTACTTGGTTATGTAGCATCACTCTTCATCTTATCTTAAATATTCTCCATTTTTCGTATATTATCACATCTATATTTACTCTTAACAAAATGTAGAATAAAGGCAATGCTTTTGAAGAAGACTTTGTGGTAAACTTCTTGAATTGCCCCCCCCCATCAGCATGGACAAGGCCTTTATAGAGCCTATCTTCACCAATAATATAAGTTTGTCCATCTCAAGCCTTCAAATTCTGTTGTATATATTTGGTTAGGCATGACTGCAACAGCTGTTTATTTTTGGTGTTTGCATCAAATTGCTTATTTAAAGTTTATTATGTAGTTCATAAACAAATATTTGTCCTTTCTCAATTTAAGTTTCCAGTTGTACAACCAAGTTCCTTCTTCATACCATATAAATTAAACTATACAGAGCAAGTGATCTTGTTTGGCACTGCATGTATGCTTCTGTTCTTCATCCGTAATCC
This sequence comes from Triticum urartu, assembly GCF_003073215.2. Taxonomy (NCBI): domain Eukaryota; kingdom Viridiplantae; phylum Streptophyta; class Magnoliopsida; order Poales; family Poaceae; genus Triticum; species Triticum urartu. The sequence continues at coordinate 238,533,976 of NC_053028.1, read as the reverse complement.
AGTGGTGTGGTGAACCTACCCACTACAGCACAATGTCATATTCTGCAATGTCTTAACTATGAACAATGTCATATCATTCTACTATTATTTAAACCATCTCTTTATTTGCCAATCTGAAATGGTATAAATTGACAGCACACTAACCGTTGATACTTATGTGTTCTTGATATGTAATCCAGTGGTGTCGTGAAGCTGCCAACTCCTTCACAATGTCATTTCCTTCCATGTCTTGAACTGAACAATACCATATTGTGTTAATGCAATTTTAAACTATGTCACTTTATTCGTCAGTAAGAAATGTGATGAATTGTCAGCACTGATACTTTTATGTGCAAAACCTGTCATCTGTCTGCTTGTTTATCTTTCAGAGTGAGGAAGATATAAGTGTTGAACAAGCACAGTCTCATCATCTTGCTCAGCTGCTTGTGCTGCAGCTCCCCAGCAGGGCTAACCTTTCTTGAACTCTATTGAAGTGCTGTCGGTTGTGTATATTATTTTGTCGGCGTGTTTATTTGCACTGGTGGCGATCTTTGATGCCCAGTGTATGTAATCTGCTGTCTGCTTGTGCTTTATTATCATAGTGGCGAACTTTGATGCCCAGTGGATGTAATATGCCGTAATTTCTTTATTGTATAGTCTAGGTTTTTTCTTATTCACGATGCTGCAGTTATTTTACTATATATATATATATTGTCTTCGCAATAAACCGGCCAAACCGTAAAATTACAGTACATAATCTGGCCGTCATGCAATCACGATGTAGGTTGGGCCTGAAACGTGCCGAACAGCTCACGGGCTGGCAGCAGCCCGAAATGAACCCCGGCCCATGATTGTGTGAATCAAATCACGGGCTTTTAACATGTCAAAATTGTCTCGGTCCTTGTTTGGCCCAATCAGATATCGTCTGCGAGCAGGCCGGATGCAAACCGGGCCGTAGTTAGGCCCAACTATATGACGGGCTTTTAACAGGCCGAAATTAATATAGGGCCGAAATGTTAAACGGGCCCTTAATAGGCCAAAACTAATATCAGGCTGAATTACTAAGTGGGCCTTTAGCAAGTGGGCCCAAAAGCATAGTGTCTAGTTGATGGGCCGAATCTGATATGGGCGATAATTGAGCCCAAAGCTTGAGTATTCTATAGTCTCACCTAAATAGCTTGGCGTAATCATGGTCATAGCTGTTTCCTGTGTGAAATTGTTATCCGCTCACAATTCCACACAACATACGAGCCGGAAGCATAAAGTGTAAAGCCTGGGGTGCCTAATATGGGTCAGTATTTGGCCCAAAACATGGCAACCAGTTAATGGGCCGTCCTACTAGGGTCCTCAAAATCTTGTGGGCCTATAGCTGGGCCGACCCATTAATGTCGGTGAAATCTCGTGGGCCTTTAGCTAGGCTAGCCCATTATGATCCGCAAGAATCTTGTAGGCCTTTACCTGGGCCGGCCCATTATGGCACACAAAAATCTTGTGGGCCTTTACCTGGGCCGGCCCATTATGGCCCGCAAAATCTCGTGGGCCTTTAGCTGGGCCGGCCCATTATGGTCCGCAAAATCTTGTGGGCCTTTAGTTGGGCCGGCCCATTTAAACTTGATGGGCCGGTCCATGTGTCAACATATCATAGGCGCGTCTCGCCCATTGGATGAGTGACACCTGTGCCAATGCGGACCTTACACGTGTCTCCTCCAGCCAATGATGATTTTACACGTGGAAAATCCCCATTGGTCGGGGCTGTTAACGGGTTATCGGATCCAAAACCCGACCCGATAGCTTAACGACATTCCGTTACGGTGGATGCCACGTGTCGGTCACCCTTGACGAAAGCACTTCTGTGACGCGCAATTTATCATCATTGAAGTGGACACTTCCGTGATGATAATTTTGGTAATGTCATGGAACACTTCTACGACAGCACAGGTATGACTATCTTGATTCTGTCATAAAATCATCATGGATGTACATGCATCACAGAAAATGCGACCTACTGTGAAAAACACGTATCATCACGGAAGTGTATTTTTTTGTAGTGATATCCGTGGGTATGATTATATGATATGCATCACACAATCTTAGATTCATCTATTCAACCAACACAAAGAACTTCAAAGAGTGCCCCAAAGTTTCTACCGGAGAGGCAAGACGAAAACGTGTGCCAACCCCTATGCATAAGTTCACGAGGTCACGAAACTCGCGAGTTGATCACCAGAACATACATCAAGTGGATCATGGGATATCCCATTGTCACCACAGATAAGCACATGCCAGACATACATCAAGTGTTCTCAAATCCTTAAACACTCAATCCGATAAGATAACTTCAAAGGGAAAACTCAATCCATCACAAGAGAGTACAGGGGGAGAAACATCATAAGATCCAACTATAATAGCAAAGCTCGCGATACATCAAGATCATGCCAAATCAAGAACACGAGAGAGAGAGATATCAAACAAATAGCTACTGGTACATACCCTCAGCCCTGAGGGTGAACTACTCCCTCCTCGTCATGGAGAGTGCCAGGATGATGAAGATGGCCACCGGAGAGGGATTCCCCCCTCCCGCAGGGTGCCGGAATGGGTCTAGATTGGTTTTCGGTGGCTACAGAGGCTTGCGGCGGCGGAACTCCGGATCTAGGTTTCTTTCCGGAAATTTTGGTATATATAAGAGGTGTTGGAGTCGGGAACAAGTCAGGGGGTTCCCCGAGGCGGCGACGAGGTAGGGGGCATGCCCAAGGGGGTAGGGTGCACCCCCCACCCTCGTGGTGGCCTCGGGACTCTTCTGGCCCTCTCCGGTACTCCGTGGGCTTCTTCTGGTCTAAAAATGATATTCGTGAATGTAACATCCCAAATTTTCAATTTGGAATGTTATACATAGATCATTCGTGCATATCATATTTTATTTCATTTCGTTTCTCGATCCTAGAAATTCTAAGCAACTCAAGGATCCACGGAGAGAGAGTTGGGGATTTCACCTTTTCATATTTGAATTTTATCAAATATTGAAACAAGGATCATTTTGGTTTTAATGATTTTTTCTCTCCAAAAATATTTCATATCAGAATATATGAGAGGATATAATATGACATCTCCAAAATAAATGAAATATTGGAGGAAAAATATTAAAATCAAATAAATGATTTTATTAGGTTTTTACTACAATTTTATTTGAATTAGGAAAAATACTCGTTTTTTAAAATTGCATTAGAGGCCTAAATAAATGTTCACTTTGTCCGGCATATTTTTAGAGGACGGAGAAAATTTATTTCGGGATTTTTGAAGTCCATTTAGCGTTTCTTTTCTTCATTTTTCTGCGCGTTGGATTTTTTTTAAAAAAAGGGTTACCGCCTTACCAGGCCGTGTCCGACCTGGACTTCAACCCGGCCGGCCTTATAAGCCGCCCTCGCGACCCCCCTGCAGCCCGTCCCGCCGCCGCAACCCACCCGCGCCCAAACCCTAGCCGCCAGCCTTGCCCGCCTCGATCCGCGCCCCGCCGCCGCCACCCCCACCACCGCCGCCGCCGCGAGCCGGCGCCTCCCGCCGCCGTCGTCGCTGCTGCTTGCCGCAGTAGCCCCACCGCCGTAGGAGTAGCCGCTGCCGCCGTCACGAATGCCAAGGTAGCCGCCAGTTTTTTAAAATCCGATCGGTTTTATTTCGAATATCAGATTTGATTTTTTTAGATTAGATCGATTCGGTTTTTCCGTCGGTTTATTTATTTTGCGGATGTTCGTCCGTATGTTCAATTTAACGAACGCCGTTCATCCGTTAGCTGCAGACAGTGAACGTTCGTTTGTTAGCCTGTTCGTCTGTTTTTCTTTTTCCAGGGTTTTCCGTGATTATTTCCGATCGCGATTTCTGCCCTGATTTTTGTTTTAGTTTATCTTTTCGCTCATTTATCGGAATCAGGCGATTCAAGCGCCTAGATCTTCGTCTCGAAGCCCTCTTTCTGTTTAACCAACTTGAACAAGATTTTGGTACTGTAAAATTTGACTTTAGTTCAGATTAGTAATCGGATCTTGTTTCTCTCGCAGTTTGAGTTTCGTTGCTCCGTTTGATTTGATTCTTCTTGCAAACCAGAGTTCTTCAGTTGAACCTTCTGGTTAGATCTTCTTATTTGATATTTACCCGTGCATATTTGCTTGATTGCTTATGTATGCTATTGTTTGTTTGGCGATAGAATTCCCGGAGTGCGAAGCGTGCTACTATGAGTTGCTAGGTTTTGCAGATCGTGAGCAAGTCAAGTAACACATTGACCATACCCCTTTATTACCTAGTTTTTATGCATTAGTTACAAACCTCACACATTGCATGAGTAGGATCTCTTAACATGTGGGTTTGGGAAGTAGTTGCTGAGGTAGAACCTATTACCTATTTTATTTCCAAACCCTTGGAAGTTACTTCTACGTTATGCTTATATTGCCATGCTATGCTCGTAGACGTGGATTGGGTTTGAGTGTATCCATGACAGATGTGAGATTGTTAAATAATGGTTCAACTTAAGGTGGCAAGTTTAATACACATCTGGGTGGATTGCTTGTGGGCACCTAGAGAATCCAGTGTTGTCCTAGGATATCCCGGAGTACCTGTATGATAATCCTATGGTCCGCCACCCAGGCTCAAAGGGATCATAAGATTATTCATGCTAGAAACTTCCGTGTGCAGCCACAAGCCATTATGGGCTCTGGCATAGTTGAGTATGTTGTGTGACCTCTTTCAGTGGTGGGCTAGCAGATGTAGAGGGAAAGTAGGTGTAACTGTCCACCCAGAGTAAAGAGTTAATGCTTCTGAAAGACTGTGTCTTGGTCATCCGTTTGTCAAACACCAGGAAGTGCGATAAATCCAACGGAGGAGATCAAGTCTTGTGGGGAAAAGTGTGCAAACCTCTGTAGAGTGTATAAACTAATCATGGTTAGCCATGTCCCCGATTATGGACAATTTTGAGTATCTAGATCTTGGATTATCATGTTGATCTCATCATTCTAAATTAATTTGTTGGGTTAAATGATTATTTTTAATTGGTATTGAGTTGGAGGAACCTTCTCAATTATTTTCAACCAACTTGATAGTTAAATAGAATGTATTCCTTTGTTGTAGGGAAAAATTGGCTTTTCGCAAAACAATATAACCATAGAGCCTCCACTAGCCATATATGCATGTAGTGATATCATTTATCTATTCATTGCTCTACTGTGTTATATTGCCAGCATATTCCATGTGCTGGCACGTTTTCGGGCTGCAACATATCATGTTGCAGACTTTTCAGACGAGGAGTAAGGTGCGCTAGGTCGTTTTTCATACACTCAGCTATGTCATTGGAGTTGATGGACTCACTTTATCTTCCAAGCCTTCCGCTGTTATCTTATTTAGATGGTCTTAAGCCATATTTATTGTAATAAGTTCTCTTTTGAGACATTCGTTGTAATAAGTGTGTGATTGCTACTCTGTTATAAATCCTTTTAGTACTATGTGTGTCAGCATTACCGATCCAGGGATGACACTCAAGCACAGAGACTTGACCGTTCGAGGTCGGGTCGCTACAAGATGGTATCAGAGCAGACGCTGAATGTAGGACACGACCACTAAGAAAAGTCATAGGTCACACTTCTCTACTCATTTCTGACTCCTCCCCATAGTCTACTTTTTAGGATGGTGGATTCAAGGAACAAGTTTGCACAACCGTATGAAGACACACCTTTTGGACGACACTTGAAGGAAGTCACTAGATACCTAAACATCGGAATACCAAGCTTCACCGGGACCTACACCGCCACTTTACCAGAAGAGGAGCGATGGATGATTCGAGTTCAAGTTCCAGGAAGGACAATTACGCCAGTTACGGAGCCCATAGAATTTTCCTTTGATGCACCAACCTGGAGTCTAGGAAAGAGCATGGCAGCCCACATTTCCATAGGACGCATCGGCCAAGTTTACCACAAGGAGATTAAGGACACTATCTACCAGATATGTGGGCACCAAGATGAGCAATGGGAGATAGTCAGCACTAGGACGGACAGATCCATTGCAGCATTCATCCAGGAGCTAAACCAGCACATTCGACGTCAGGAGAACCAGATGTGCGCAAGCATGATAGATTTGAAGAAGGCGATGAACAGGATCACACAGCTAGAAGAGGAGCTCAAGTCTACACGCGATGGATATGAGGAGGAAATGACGATACTTGTGGAGATGAATGACGACCTGACGAGGAAACTAGGAGTTTTCATGGGAGACCCCGCACCAGGAAGAGAAGACGATGAGCCCAAGGAGATTCGTTCTGAAGACTACATAATCATCGATGACACTGACTCCGACCCTGACGATAGTGATGATGATTATGAAGACAAAGCTGGAGCGGATATCATGGAGTCTTCCACCGATCAAAATTTCTAGTAGACCACCATATGATTAGTAGTATTTCCCTATGTATATAGAATAGTTCGAGCACTGTAACGATAGTCAGATCGATTGTATGCCCTTGCTTGATTGATTGAGTGATATGATATGATTGTGTTTGTCTCATGTGCATATCGGTAGTGCTTCGTCCTTAGACCTCATTCTATTCTAATCTCTCCCGTCTAAACCCTTTAGATGCCTCCGAGACGTGACCCCGGATTTGCCTTCCCACCGGAGCTCACTCAGTTGACCCAGCAGCAGAATACACTGATGCAGTTGCTAGTCCAGAACCAAGGCAACAATAACAACAACAACAACAACAACAACAAAAACCATCCTCCACCACCACTAGTTGACAACTTAGCCCACTTTCTGAGGTTGCAGCCGCCGGTGTTTTCTAGTAGCACCGAGCCCATAGTTGCGGAAGACTGGTTATGCAAGATTGGAAGGGAGTTGACCACCGCAGGTTGCACTGATGCTGAGAAGGTGCGTTTTGCCGCACACCAATTGGATGGACCAGCAACATCATGGTGGGAGAATTACACAACCACTTTCCCCATAGCCAATATCACTTGGGATCAGTTTCAGCAAGCATTCCACACAGGCCATGTCTCAACTGGAGCTATGAGCATGACGAAGCATGAGTTTCGCAACCTGCGCCAGGGGAATCGTATTGTGGCTCGGTATGCAAATGAGTTCATCAAGCTATCCCGTTATGCCCCTGATGATGTGGCCACAGATGCCGCGAAGTAGGAGAAGTTTCTGGAAGGGCTAAATGATGAGATGAGCATGCAGTTGATGGTGGCAACATTTAACAACTACCAGGAGTTGGTAGATAAGGCTATTATGATTGAAGGGAAGCAGCAGCAGATTGAGATCCGCAAGAGGAAGTACGGACAAGGAAGGTACAACTCAGGAACTTAGCAGAAGCCTCGTTTCACCCTGAACTCGGGAGGATTGACCCATAACCATGGAGGCCATACTCACAATGGAGGGAGTTTCCATAACCACAATGGCCACAAGAATGGGAATGGGAATGGAGCAGGCAACAATCAGAACCGCTCCACTCCAGCCACACCCGCCAAGAAGGACCTAGGTCACATTACTTGTTTCAAGTGCGGGAAGATTGGACACTATGCCACTGAGTGCCTTGAAGCGAAGAATGGGAATGGCAATGGAAGCTCTGGGAAGAAGCCCAACCCTTTCAATAGGGGACATGTGAACCACGTGAACGTGGAGGAGGTTGAAGAGCAGCCTGATGCAGTTATCGGTAAGTTTTTGGTTAAGTCATTTACTGCAATAGTTCTTTTTGATACTGGTGCATCACATTCATACATATCATGGGGCTTCGTGGATAAGTATAAGTTGCCCACTAAAGTACTTAGGACACCTATGTTAGTAAGCTCACCAGGAACAGAGTATATGGCAAGTAAAGGATGTTTTTAGATGCCATTGACCATTAGAAGCCATGTTTTTCCCTCGGACGTGATTATTTTGGAGTCACAAGGATTGGATGTATGGAGGAAACATCGATTGCGCCAGTAAGTCGATTTTACTCACTACCCCGGAGGGGAAAAGGATCAAGTATGTATCCCGGCATGCGCCGAGGACCCAAGTAAATTCTCTCACGGGAGTTGTTCAGGATGAAGTGCCGGTAGTGACGGATTACCCAGATGTATTTCCAGAGGAGTTACCAGGCATGCCGCCAAATCAAGACATCGAGTTTTCGATAGAACTATTACCAGGCACCGAACCGATATCGAAGAGACCATACTGGATGCTCGCAAATGATCTAGAGGAGATTAAGAAGCAGATTAAGGAGTTGTTGGAGAAAGGTTACATTCGACGAAGTTCATCACCATGGGGAGCCCCAGTGCTCTTGGTTGAGAAGTAGGATGGATCGTTAAGGATGGTTGTTGACTATCGTGCGCTGAATGAAGTGACGATCAAGAACAAGTACCCACTGCCATTGATTAATGATTTGTTTGACCAGCTGCAAGGAGCTAAAGTGTTTTCGAAGATCGATTTGCAATTAGGATACCATCATCTGAAGATCCGAGAAAAGGATATACCTAAGACATCTTTCACCACAAGCTATGGGCTATATGAGTATACGGTTATGTCATTCGGATTGACCAACATCCCTGCCTATTTCATGAGTATGATGAATAGGGTGTTTATGGAGTTCTTGGATAAGTTTGTTGTGGTGTTCATTGATGATATCTTGGTATACTCGAAGAATGGAGAAGAATACAAGGAACATTTGCGTTTGGTTCTTGAGAAGCTTAGGGAACATCAGTTATATGCCAAGTTCAGCAAACGTGAGTTTTGGTTGAAGGAGGTTGGATTTCTTGGACATGTTATATTAGGAGAAGGTATAGCAGTGGATCTTACCAAGGTTCAGTCAGTCACTGAGTGGTTGGCACCCACTTCAGTTGGAGAGATCCGCAGTTTTCTTGGACTCGCGGGATACCACCGGAGATTTATTGAGAATTTCTCCAAGATTGCGAAGCTGATGATGTCATTATTGAAGAAGGACACTAAGTTCCATTGGACTGAAGAGTGTGAAGCAAGTTTCCAAGAGTTGAAGAAACATTTGACTACAGCCCCAATGCTGATTCTGTTGGATATACGCAAGGATTTCCAAGTGTATTGCGATGCCTCTCGCTTAGTACTTGGAGGAGTACTTATGCAAGACAGAAAAGTTGTTTCATATGCCTCACGGCAACTTCAACCGCATGAGTTAAATTATGCCACGCATGATTTGGAGTTAGCAACTGTAGTACATGCGCTCAAGACCTGGAGACATTTTCTTATCGGTAACCGTTGCGATGTGTACACGGATCACAAGAGTTTGAAGTACATTTTTACTCAGAATGAGTTGAACCTCAGGCAGAGGAGATGGTTGGAGCTCATAAAGGATTATGATATGAAGTTGCACTATCATCCAGGCAAGGCCAATGTCGTAGCAGACGCTTTGAGCTGGAAGAGTTATGTCAATACCCTCGTAAGCGGAGGTATGCCAAAGGAGTTGGTAGAAGATCTCAGGGAGCTACGTTTGGAGATAGTTCCTAAAGGTTTTGTTGCAGCATTAGAGGTTCAGTCAAGATTATTGGAAAAGATTCGAGAAGCTCAGAAGGATGACAAAGAAATTGCCGAAATAAAGGAGAAGATGAGTGAAGGAAAAGCCAAAGGTTTTCGTGAGGATGAGCATGACACCTCGTGGTTTGAGGACCGTGTGTATGTGCCCAATAATGCAGAGATCGGGAAGTTGATACTACAGGAAACTCATGACTCGCCATACTCGATACACCCCAGAAACACCAAGATGTATTTGGATTTGAAGGAGCATTTCTGGTGGACTGGAATGAAAAAGGATATTGCCAAGTATGTGGCCGTATGTGATGTATGTCAGAGAGTGAAGGCAGAGCATCAGAAGCCAGCAGGATTACTACAACCTATGCCGATACCCGAATGGAAGTGGGATAAGCTTGGCATGGACTTTATCACCAAATTACCCAGGACCCGATTGGGATATGATTCTATCTGGGTAGTAGTGGACCGCTTCACCAAAGTAGCACACTTTATCCAAGTGAAAACCACTTATACAAGTGCGAAGTTGGCCACGATATATATGACCACGATCGTATGTCTGCACGGAGTTCTGAGGACCATCGTATCAGATGGGGGAACACAGTTTACTTCAAAGTTTTGGCATCAACTGCACCAGACTTTGGGAACCAGGATTGAGTTCAGTACAGCTTTTCACCCGCAGGCAGATGGACAGACCGAGAGAGTCAACCAGATTTTGGAGGACATGTTGAGAGCTTGTGCGCTAGACTATGGATCTAGTTGGGATGACAACTTGCCATACGCAGAGTTGTCTTACAACAATAGCTACCAGGCCAGTTTGAAGATGGCACCGTTTGAAGACATGTATGGAAGAAGATGCCGAACACCGTTGATGTGGGATGAAGTTGGAGACCGCCAGTTGTTTGGACCGGATTTGATTAAGGAGCCCGAAGAGAAGGTTAAGCTGATTCGAGATAGACTGAAGGTAGCTCAGTCCAGACCGAATATTTATGGAGACTCGAAATGCAAGGAGGTAGTATGTGAAATCGGAGATAGAGCATATCTGCGAGTGTCACCTCTTCGAGGGGTTAAGCGTTTTGGAGTTAATGGAAAGTTAGCCCTGAGATTTGTAGGACTGTACCATGGTTTGGAACGCATGGGCGAGGTTGACTACAAGTTGGAGTTACCTGAAGGACTGTCAGGAGTTCATAATGTGTTTCACGTTTCCTAGTTGAAGAAGTGCCATGCAGAGATGGCCGATATTCCTCTAAGAGATATAGTGCCCCTGGAAGCAATACAGTTGGATAGTGATTTGACGTATGAGGATAAACCTGTCAAGATTCTTGAGTTTGCCAGCCGAGTTACTCGCAGCAAGGTTATCAAGTTTGGCAAAGTTCAATGGAGCCATCATACTGAGGATGAAGCCACCTGGGAACGAGAGGATGATCTATGCAAAGACCACCCACACATATTTTCTAGCCAAACCGAATCTCGAGGACGAGATTCATCTTAAGAGGGGTAGGTTTGTAACAACTCAAATTTTCAATTTGGAATGACGTAGGTCATTCATGCATATCATATTTTATTGCATTTCATTTCTCGATCCTCGAAATTCTAAGCAACTCAAGGACCCACGGAGAGAGAGTTGGGGATTTCATGTTTTTCATATTTGAATTTTATCAAATATTGAAACAAGGATCATTTTAGTTTTAATGATTCTCTCCGAAAATATTTCATATCAGAATATATGAGAGGAGATAATATGACTTCTCCAAAATAAATGAAATATCAGAGGAAAAACGTTAAAATAAAATAAATGATTTTATTTGGTTGTTACTGCAATTTTATTTGAACTAGTAGAATGCTCGTGCGTTGCTATGGGCTATAATGCAAATACTTTAGGAAGCTGAACTCTTAGTCCAATTATGCCCCTTAATCAAAATTGTGTGCGTCTTAGCAGCTACTGTAGGTTTGCTCCTGTGGTTTCTGGCCGGTGATCAGCATCTTATCATGAGATCAAAGCATTCTTCTCTTTTGTTTTTCATTTTCTTTTCCAATTACTTTATTTTCCCTATATTATTGGCATGCTCTCGCCCTTCTTCTATCAATGAAAACACAGCTCTCCTGTGTACTTCCTATGCTGCTTTCATGTGTGCTTTTTTCTATTAGAGATAAAGTTCTTGTGTTAGCGAGAGATGTAGAAATGGCTAATGGAACTGCAGTTGACCATTCAAAAGCGGCATAATAGATCAAAACTTAATAGAACTCCATTCCAAAGTATGTCTATAATCCACACCATTCATATATCTTCCAAAAAGCAGCATATAACAAACCTAGATTTGCTGCATTCTATTTTCTTTAGTGCTCCCTAAACAAGAGTATCTATACCTGAGACATTGGTAACAAATATCCTCTAATTAAATATTGTGACATTTAACCTAAAAGCATTCAGCATTCTGCAAAATCAAAAAAAAGGTAGAATTAAGTATTAGCTATTTAAGTAATAATATTTTATTTAAATTTTAGATGAGCACAGACACCCTCCTGATATATTTCGGGGATACCAATGTCAATTCTTCTTCAATGTTAGCATGTAAATTATCTAGATCTAGGCAGAAACTAAATCATGCAATAAGTTTTAGAGTTCTCAAACTATATGGCTAGATATCTATCCTGGTTTCTTTCTACTCACCTCGGCATCAAGGAATCTATTTTGCTCTTCTATGTATCCATGTGACAGATCTATACCACGGGCCACAAAATTGTAGGTGTCAAAAAATAAATTCTTCAAAGTACGGATCTAAGGATTGCACAAAGCAGTAATTGAATGATCTAGAAACCAAACTATGCCTTAGGAATTGGGGTGAGGAATTGGTTTATTACCTTCTATTCATGCAATGAATCTTGTGGTCCTAGTGGAACACCAAGCATGCCGCCACAACTTACAGCCACCATCTTCATGAGGATGTGCCCTCATTGTTATGGGGCCTCTTCTGCAATTGCTCCTGGCTTGCTGCCCTAGCCTGTTTACCTCAGGTCCAAACAGCACAGTCATCGAGTCGCCGCCATACGCAAACAACCTAACCGGTTTCTTTCAAATAACCAAATGATCAATTAGCAAAAGAGTAAATAACTTTAGGGATCTTTAAAAAAATGCATCAGTAAAAGTTACAAATCCATAATTGCATATCCTCTCCCAATATTATCCTTATGTTAAACATAATTCTTGACACACCGTACAACTCTAAAAAACTTCTTTTAAAGATAAATTGTTATTCTGGGTGTCAATGCCACTTTTGCTTAATTAGCATAACAATATAGAGTATAGTAACATTCTAAGCACCATACAAAATGAAAATCAAGCAAATGAATGTTGTCTATTTATTCGGAAGTATAGATAGGACTATACTAAACTCCATATTTATTTGGCATATGACACCATAGTAATCATTATTTGCTGTCAGTCCAAGAACCCACGTCAGCTTCCCATCTTTCCCATCCGCACCATCATCTCTACCAGGAATCTCAAGGCCTCAACCCACTGAATGAGTTCCCAAACTGCATCCATCGAGAAGCAGCAATCACTCTACCATGTAAACAAATTCAGCAAACTACATCGAGCGAGTAGTGTCAAGATCGGATCACAACGAGGAGAGCCTGTTCGAGGTAGAGGTACCTTTCTTAGTGTATAGAACCGAGTACTCGTCAGCGTCGGCACATCCAAAGCCGCACTACCTTGCGTTGCAAAAGAGGCATAAATATTTTAATCTCCCTTCCTCCCCCCCCCCCCCGTGCCGCTCGCTCGGGCAACAAGAGGGGCGAACCATAGCCACGCCGCCGCCTGAGGCAGCCGTCGGGCAAGCCCGGGGCGCCAAGGATGGTGGCTGCGAGGCCTCGGCTACCCTGCCTCTGCCCGGGGAGTCCCGGATCTGGAGCAGCGGCTCCTTTGGCGAGGCACGGCAGGCTCTGGCGAGCAGCCGTGTGGGCGGTGGATCTGGCCTCTTGGCTGCTCGGGCGGCGGGATCCCGGTGGTCATTGGTAGCGGGCGGCGACTTCTGCGGTGGCCGGTGCGCGTGATCTGGCGCCTCCCCTCTTCCCATGTTCAGCATGCGGGACAGCCTGATCGGGCCGTGCTTTCCTTGGTCGCCAGTTCTGTACAGGAGGCACTGGTGGTGGCGGGGATCTAGTTTGGGCAAAATCACTGGTTGGCCGCTCCGACAGCGTCGCCTAAGGGCGCGGTTCCCAACCTTGGAGGCGTCGATAGTGACTGATCTCCTCACTTCCCCTTCCCCTAGGTCTCCCGGGTAAAAGCCCTAACTTTGTTGGGTGGCGGTGGGGCTCACGGTGCCATTCCCTTCTTGAAGGCGCCGCTTTGGGAACCTTGGGGTTGGGTGGCGCTTGTGGGTGGTGGGCAACGACGGTGGTGCGGCCCTATCCTAGCATGGATCTACGTCTGTTGCTTGGAGATGGACTCGCATAGGTGGAGGTCGTCGTTTGGCGTCCTGGTGGCGTCGATGGCGGAGGACCTGCCAAGGTTGACACCTCAATCTGCTCTGAAGATGGACCAATGGAAGATGGTGGCGATGGCACATGTGAGTGCGTCGGACCGGTTTGTGCCCCTGACCCGGTATGTGGCTCGGTCGGGCCCCCCGGCTTTAGATGTAGGTGAGAGGTCTGGGTATATGGCCCAGCTTGCACCCCTTCATCATATGGATAGGAGTAGCGGCAGATGTTGCCAAGATGGCGGATCCATACATATTGTTGTTCTACTTTGTAAGGTCCTCGAGAATAATCAATAAAATGGCTGCATGCATCTCCCAGATGCAGAGGCCGGGGGCCATCCTCCTTTTCTAAAAATAAATAAATAAATATTTTAATGGTTTAATATAAATCTTGTCAAATATATAGCCTTAGGATCTAATTGTGTTCATGCCAGACACACATCATATAGTTCCTTACACGAATACTATCTTTCCTCCGGTTCTCTGAGTCAGCCACAAGGAGAGACCAATGAAGAAGATATATGTGTGCCTTCACAAAACATATTGTTGTTATTTATCCTACCCCATCTTGTTTGGGACTAAAGGCTTTGTTGTTGTTGTATGCAATTCTCGAGTGGTTTGTAAATTGCAAGGCACCCTAGTTAGTCCCATTCCACTACCCACAAAAAAATAAATCACATTCCGCTGCCCATTAATGAACCCATTCTTTGTAGTAGCAACCCATAACTATGCAGGTATATTCTCATTTATTTGACATGGAATGTTAAAGAGAAAACCACGACCATGTACTTTTCACTCAAACAAATTTGTGCTTCTATTCAGACCTCAGGATGATGAATCAAACTTGTGAGTGGCCAAGCCTATTTGTGTTTTTCAAATGCCAAAAAATACATAATCTTGTTAGAAGACTTGAAATCATCGGCAACCTTCTACTGGTCTTTAATTTACAAACTGTTATTTCAGCTATACTTCAGTATATATCAAAGGCTAATTTTAAGATGGTCCCAAATGTTATGGACCGTACATTCTTTTTTATCCTAGGGTCAAAATTAAGTGAGGTAATAGGTCATCCAGGAGAGGTAATAGTTCGGCCAACACTCATATTTGGTAAGTGTTACAAATAATAGGAAACACCAGAACTGGTAGTACTGGTCAGCACACTATGTGTATATTGTGAAGTTGTATGTTCAAAAACTGGTGATTTTCTACTATTTTTAGTTAATACCATTGAACCTAATTTATTTTCAAAAAATTTAAAAATATTCAAGATCCAAAGAAAGGATTCAGATAGGTGGGGATTCATGTGGGAGGATTTTAAGGGGCTGAGAGGTTCATGAGAAAGATATTTTTTCCATAATTTTCTCTCCTGTTGATTCGATGGGAGATATGGGAGTGTTTCCTTATCTGCCCGAGGTAAGATGTGAATGGTTGCAACCTTATTTATTTACACATGTTAATTAGTTGGCCTGACTATTTAATAAAATATATGGCTCAGGTATACTCTTAGCATGTACCTCTCCCTGAGGTAAGAGGGATCATGCTAAAATTGCTCTATATCAAATGCATGAAAACTTGGACATCAATGCATGCCTTGAATCATCTCTGCATGGCTTGAGGTTGTGCTTTGTCGAATCAAGATTATCCAATGAACATTCCTACAGAAAAAATACATCACAAGCCTTCTAATAATAGATTCATGTAATAAATATTATCCTAAAACTAATGTCAATAAGTCAACTGAGACTTTGTCAGCAAAAGTTCCAAAGCATCTTAAATTAAAATATGCAAGTACACTATTTGGTGGTACTATAGTGAGTAAAAAGTTTATCCGAGAAAGACATCTTCAATGGAATTGCACTTTTTGTGATACAAAAAACTACAGAAAAAGTCATGGGGATAAACATGCTATTAATATCAATGTATATTTCAGAAAGAAAAAAGAAAATCATTACCTAGCGACCACTCCATTCATCAGAACCTGACAACAAAGTTGAGGATTGAACATCACCAACATATTACGAAGTTGATGGAACATCGTGTGTCGGTATGTCAAGTCACTGGAATTTAACTGGTTGCATACCCCAATCCCTTGGTCAAGAGTGTGATGCCGATTAAGCTGAAAAACAAAACACATCTTGTGATGAAGCATTTGAAGGAAGCAATTGTAGATATGGAAGGCATTAACAGGCCAGTCTTGCTGTTGCAAATAAATGTGGTGAAGATAGAAGAATATGCTAGGAAGGCAAGGTATCTTCAGCCTAATTATCTTACTTCAATACTTCAGTGCCAATGTCTGCAAAGCAAAAGAACTATTTATAAGACAGGTTAACTCATTTTATCCAATATGGACATCAGACAGCTCTGGTTGAGTCAAAGTTCTTAAACCCCGTATGACTGTTGGACAGAACATACATTAGGAAGGTTCAGATAACAAATCGAGTTTCCACCTTTAGATAGAACTGGCCATGGTAAGTGGAACTTTTCAGCTCAGACAATATCTTACATTAGCATTAGGAAACATGTTATGACACCAGATGTCCAGCATGCACATAGTCCTATTAGCGATTTTACGTAACAAATACAGTGAACTCGTAGTGGCCTGTACATATTTACTATGAGTAAAACTACTCATCTGACATACAAGACAAAATCATGTACAAATTTGTTTACAGCAAAGTACTTCGACAGTGCAGTAAACTGAGCAAAGTATCCCACTTACGCCTTGGATGGATCGTTTTGCAAGGACACACATACAACATATGTGAAGAGAGGGTGAATGATCTAAGAGAGAGGCGGTGGCGGCTTACTATGGGCTCGCATTTGCATGCGGCATTGCTCCGGCTACATGGAGATGAATTGCTTCAACCCCAGAAGCCCCTTGATTAGTACGCATATGACGACCATGACGCCGTGCTTAGGAGAGACATAAAATCATTTTCCTCTCTTCCTTTGCATCTGTTGTAGCTGACCCTGTTAGTCCGTTCTTTTAAGATGAAGGAGATCGTGCAATCTATTTTCATGGCGTAAAAAGCACGCCAAGATCTGAACGTCGATCTGGATCCAAGGTGATTAGAACTAGAGAGAAACAACATTGCTCTGTGAGGGGACGTAGTGCATACATATCAGATGTACTCGGTGAGGGTTGTGGTGTCATGTTCAGCAGCTGATCCATCGTTGCACGACCCCGTTGGCTTCCATGCCGAGGGCCACCTTGAACCTGGGTATGGTGTGGCCGCTCCTCTTGATGCCCCACATCCTCATAGTTACCGGCCTCGCTTGAACGGCTGACTTGGCCCGCACAACGAGTTAGCCACTGCGTCATCTATGGGTGATCAAAGAGGGACAAGAGGTTAATATGCGGATCTTGGTGGCGTCGGCTTGGAGAAATCGGGGTGGGAGAAACCATACCGGGCGAGAGGAATCCAGTGGTGTCGATGACCTGTGCGACCAGACCCAACGATGACGAAGCTACGAGGAGTATTCGTGATGGCGCAGCGGCGTCGTCATCGTACCATGAAGATCCCCCGATGGCGGCGGCGTGGGCTTCGTCGTCGTCCCAGGAAGATCCCGCGATGGCGGCGACATGGGCTTCGTCGTTGGGCCAGGAAGATCCCGCTATTGGCAGCGGCGGTGTGCTTCAGGATCACCATAGGAACCGAGGAGAGGTCGGCGGCGTGATTTGATCTCTAAACATTGATGGTGATTGATTCTTTCATAAAGACATTACTAATTAACTTGTGTCAACATGGAAAGTTTTGATTCATTCAGATTTTTTCATTGTGTGAGAGGGTGAAGCGAAACAAAACCGGTGAGGTGGGAGGAGACGAAAAAAACAGACGAAAGTAGTGGGACTATTCAACCAACTCGTCCATTAGGAGTAGAGATTCGTTGTGTGAGAGGATGAAGCGAAGCAAAACCGGTGAGGTGGGAGGAGACAAAAAAACAGACGAAAGGGATGGGACTATTCAACCAACTCGTCCATTAAGAGTAGAGATTAGGAAAAATATTCGTTTTTCAAAATTGCATTAGAGGTCCAAATAAATGTTCACTTTGTTCGGCATATTTTTAGAGGATGGGGAAAATCTATTTCAGGATTTTTGGAGTTCGTTTAGCATTTCTTTTCTTCATTTTTCTGTGTGTCGGTTTTTTTAAAAGAAGGGTTATCGCCTTACCGGGCCGTGCCCGACCAGGACTTCGACCCGCCCGGCCTTATAGGCCACCCCCGTGACCCCCCTGCAGCCCGTCCCGCCGCCGCCGCCGCAGCCCACCCGCGCCCAAACCCTAGCCGCCAGCCCCGCCCGCCTCGATCCGCGCCCCGTTGCCGCCGCCTCCCGCCGCCGTCGCCGCTTGCCGCCGTAGCCCCACCACCGCCAGAGTCGCCCGCCGCCGCCGGAGTAGCCGCCGCCGTCATCACCAACGCTGAGGTAGCCGCCGGTTTTTTTAAAAACCGATCGGTTTTATTTCGAAAATCAGATTTGATTTTTTTAGATTAGATCAGTTTGGTTTTTCCGTCGATTTATTTATTTTGCGGACGTTCGTCCATACGTTCGTTTTAACGAACGCTGTTCATCCGTTAGCTGCAGAGAGCGAACGTTTGTTCATTAGCCTGTTCCTCAGTTTTTCTTTTTCCAGGGTTTTCCACGATTATTTCCGATCACGATTTCTACCCTGATTTTCGTTTTAGTTTATCTTTTCGCTCGTTTATCGGAATCAGGCGATTCAAGCGCCTGGATCTTCGTCTCGAAGCCCTCTTTCTGTTTAACCAACTTGAACATGATTTTGGTACTATAAATTTGACTTTAGTCCAGATTAGTAATCGAATCTTGTTTCTCTCGCAGTTTGAGTTTCGTTGCTCCGTTTGATTTGATTCTTTTTGCAAACCGGAGCTCTTCATAAGAAGATCTGGTTAGATCTTCTTATTTGATATTTACCCGTGCATCTTTGCTTGATTGCTTATGTATGCTATTGTTTGTTTGAGACAGAATTCCTGGAGTGCGAAGCGTGCTACTACGAGTCGCTAGGTTTTGCAGGTCGTCGGCAAGGCAAGTAACACATTGATCATACCCCTTTATTACCCAGTTTTTAAGCATTAGTTACAACCCTCACACATTGCATGAGTAGAATCTCTTAACATGTGGTTTTGGGAAGTAGTTGCTGAGGTAGAACTTATTACCTATTTTATTTTCAAACCCTTGGAAGTTACTTCTACGTTATTCTTATATTGCCATGCTATGATCGTAGACGTGGATTGGGTTTTAGTGTATCCACGACATATGTGAGATTGTTAAATAATGGTTCAACTTAAGGTGGCAACTTTAATACACATCTGGGTGGATTTCTTGTGGGCACCTGGAGAATCCAGTGTTGTCCTAGGATATCCCAGAGTACCCGTGTGATCATCCTACGGTCCGCCACCCAGGCTCAAAGGGATCATAAGATTATTCGTGCTAGAAATTTCCGTGTGCAGCCACAAGCCATTATGGGCTCTAGCATAGTTGAGTATGTTGTGTGACCTCTTTCAGTGGTGGGCTAGCAGATGTAGAGGGAAAGTAGGTGTAACTGTCCACCCAGAGTAAAGAGTTAATGCTTCTGAAAGACTGTGTCTCGGTCATCCATTTCTCAAACAGCAGGAAGTGCGACAAATCCAATGGAGGAGATCGAGTCTTGTGGGGAAAAGTGCGCAAAACTCTGCAGAGTGTATAAACTAATCATGGTTAGCCATGTCCCAGTTATGGACAATTTTGAGTATCTGGATCTTGGATTATCATGTTGGTCTCATCACTCTAAATTAATTTGTTGGGTTAAATGATTATTTTTAATTGGGATTGAGTTGGAGGAACCTTCTCAATAATTTTCAACCAACTTGATAGTAAAATAAAATTTATTCCTTTGTTGTAGGGAAAAATTGGCTTTTCACAAAACAATATAACCATAGAGCCTCCACCAGCCATATATGCATGTAGTGATAGCATTTATCTGTTCATTGCTCTAATGTGTTATATTGCCTGCATATTCCATGCGTTGACCCATTTTCGAGCTGCAACATATCATGTTGCAGACTTTTCAGACGAGGAGTAAGGTGTGTTAGGTCGTTTGTCATACACTTAGCTATGCCGTTGGAGTTGATGGACTCACTTTATCTTCCAAGCCTTCCCATCTTATCTTATTTAGATGGCCTTAAGCCATATTTATTGTAATAAGTTCTCTTTTGAGACATTCGTTGTAATAAGTGTGTGATTGCTACTCTGTTATAAATCCTTCGAGTACTGTGCGTGTCAGCATTACCGATCCAGGGATGACACCGAAGCACAGAGACTTGACCGTCTGAGGTCGGGTCGCTATAGTGAAATTTCAGGTCAATTGGACTCTGTTTGGTTTTCTTTTCCGCAATACTCAAAAACAAGGAAAAAAGAGAAACTGGCACTGGGCTCTAGGTTAGTAGGTTAGTCTCAAAAATCATATAAAATACCATATAAATGCATATAAAATATCCTAGATGGATAATATAATAGCATGGAACAATAAAAAAATTATAGATACGTTGGAGACGTATCAGGGTCCTGTTCATCCAACCCCCCACCGGGAACTGTTCATCCAAACCCCCCAACAATGCTCACTATTCATCAAGAGGCAGCATCGATCGGCTTCAGTTAGCAGCAGTAGCGAAGGAATCACTCGGGTTCAGTTAACAGCAAGGGATCGATCGATCGCTCGGGTTTAGTAATACGTAGCCTGCAGTGCAATCGCTCGGGTTTAGTTAGATCGCAATGCCTCGCTCGAGTTTAGTTAGAGCACAACGCCTCGCACACACGCGCGTACGTATGAGATAAAACGCCCATCACTCGGCCCCCGACCACCCACCATAACCGGGAACTCCCCGATATTTTCCTCGCCCTCGCTTCTACCATGGTTTTTTCCGTCATGGACGGCCCAAAGAATGTCATGCAGTTGCATCTCCAGCCCGCCCAAGACGAAAAGCCCATTTGCTGTCATGATGTTTTGTCATCGAAGTAGGACCCCACCACATCTATGATGATACCGGGTTTTGTAACAATTATTGTCATAGAAGTGTCATAAGTATGACAGATTTTTTTTCGTTCGGCCCAAAATGTCACGGATGTGTCTTTTTTTGTAGTGGATGAAAGTGCACAGGACCATTCAAAACAACAATAGTAATGGAAGGAGATGCTTCTGGATGGTGAATAGATAGATTAGAACTAATATATATCATGTTGATTACGTAGTGTGTGCAGCACATCATGCCTCTGCATGTTGGTCGGAGGCGTTCGGTAGCCTGGGGTCATGGCGAGGTTGCAACAATGGCGGAGGTGAAGGAAATATGCCCTAGAGGCAACAATAAAGTTGTTATTTATATTTCCTTATATCATGATAAATTGTTATTATTCATGCTAGAATTGTATTAACCGAAACTTAGTACATGTGTGAATTCATAGACAAACAGAATGTCCCTAGTATGCCTCTACTAGACTAGCTCATTAATCAAAGATGGTTAAGTTTCCTAGCCATAGACATGTGTTGTCATTTGATGAATGGGATCACATCATTAGAGAATGATGTGATGGACAAGACCCATCCGTTAGCTTAGCACTTTGATCGTTTAGTTTATTGATATTGCTTTCTTCATAACTTATACATGTTCCTATGACTATGAGATTATGCAACTCCCGAATACCGGAGGAACACTTAGTGCGCTATCAAATGTCACAACGTAATTGGGTGATTATAAAGATGCTCTACAGGTGTCTCCGATGGTGTTTGTTGACTTGGCATAGATCGAGATTAGGATTGGTCACTCCGTGTATCGGAGAGGTATCTCTGGGCCCTCTCCGTAATGCACATCACTACGAGCCTTGCAAGCAATGTGACTAATGATTAGTCATGGGGTGATGCAGTATGGACCGAGTAAAGAGACTTGTCAGTAACGATATTGAACTAGGTATGATGATACCGACGATCGAATCTCGGGCAAGTAACATACGATAACAAAGGGAACAACATATGTTGTTATGCGGTTTGACCGATAAAGATCTCCATAGAATATGTAGGAACCAATATGAGAATCCAGGTTCCGCTATTAGTTATTGACTGGAGATGAGTCTTGGTCATGTCTACATAGTTCTCGAACCCGTAGGGTCCGCACGCTTAACGTTTGATGACGATATGTATTATGAGTTATGTGATTTGATGTACTAAAGGTTGTTCGGAGTCTCGGATGTGATCACGAACATGACGAGGAGTCTCGAAATGGTCGATAAATAAAGATTGATATATTGGACCATGTTATTCAGACACCAGAAGTGTTCCGGAGAGTTTTGGATAAAACTGGAGTGCCGGAGGGTTATCGGAACCCCCCCCCCGGGAAGTTAATGGGCCACTGTCGGTGTCAAAACCGGCGGATCTCGGGTAGGGGGTCCCGAACTATGCGTCTAGGCCGGATGGTAACAGGAGACAAGGGACACAATGTTTTACCCAGGTTCGGGCCCTCTTGATGGAGGTAAAACCCTACGTCCTGCTTGATTAATATTGATGATATGGGTAGTACAAGAGTAGATCTACCACGAGATCAGAGAGGCTAAACCCTAGAAGCTAGCCTATGGTATGATTGTGTGTTGTCCTACGGACTAAAACCGTCCGGTTTATATAGACACCGGAAGGGGCTAGGGTTACACAAGGTCGGTTACAAAGGAGGAGATATGCATATCCGTATTGCCTAGCTTGCCTTCCACGCCAAGTAGAGTCCCACCCGGACACGAGACGAAGTCTTCAATCTTGTATCTTCATAGTCCAACAGTCCGGCCAAAGAATATAATCTGGCTGTCCGGAGACCCCCTAATCCAGGACTCCCTCAGTAGCCCCCGAACCAGGCTTCAATGACGATGAGTCCGTCGCGCAGATTGTCTTCGGGATTGCAAGGCGGGTTCCTCTCCAAATTCCGTGTACCTGTTGAAATAGTGTCCGGCCTCTTGTAAATGTTGCGCTCCTTGGCTTCCACGCCTAATAATGGCCACTTTCCACGTGTCGAGCGAATGTGAAGAGCGAGGGTGTTTTTACATTTACCCTCCTAGCTGTGTGAATGAGCTGCCTATTAAAAAGACGAGGATTCAGATCCAAATCACACCATCCTCCCTTGGCGAGCCTTCATCGGAGCACATCCGACAGAGATCCATTCCATCATGGCCGGTCGACGCAGCTCCTCCTCTCGCTCCCCTAGCCCCAAGCCCGGAGATTGGGAGAGATGTTCCATCCCGCAAAACATATTAGTGATGCTTCAGAGCAAGGGATTTCTTCCCCCAGCGTACATGGTCCCGGTTCGAGCCGGGCTCGCCACCTAGAATGGCGGAGAGCAAGCGGAGAGCCTTCCCAATCCCTCCAAGGGAGAGCGGGTATGCCTTGTCCCTCATTTGGTAAGAGGGCTCGGATTTCCAATTCATCCGTTTCTACGGGGGTTCCTGGAGTTCTACGGCCTCCAGTTGCACAACCTTACGCCTGCCTCCATATTGCATATCGCAGGATTCGTAGCCCTTTGCGAGCTGTTTTTGGGCTGTGAGGCTCATTTCGCGATGTGGAAGAAGCTGTTCTGCCTTGTGCCCCGTTCTTAGAAGGGGTTAATATATCAAGTGGGCGGAGCCGAAGTGTGGCGTATTTCCGGGACCAGATATCTGTCCGGAACCCCAAAGAAGACGTCCGAAGATGGGCCTTCAGAATGGTTTTATATAGAAGACGTCCCCCTCCCGGACCCTATTCGAATCGGCCTCCCTGAGTTCGACAACACTCCTTTGAAGAAGCGTCAGAGCTGGCGTCCATGGAGCCCCCTGGAGGAAGATGACAGGGACGTTCTTTACCTGATGAGTCGGATAAGTTTGTTAGCTCGATCCGGATTGACCATGATCGAGGTCATGGCCACATGTATTATGCGGGGGGTGCAGCCGCTTCAGTATAGAGGCCACCCCATGTGGGATTTCAACGGGGAGGATGACGCCACCCGCTACGGCCGTAAAGGGCCGGAATCGGTTGCTGATCTAATAAAGATCTTATCCGCTTTGTACAAGGGAGAATAGGAGGAATTCCTCCGCGTCAACCCGCAGGGCGGATTTTCTATGTACAATCCTCCGAGCTGGGTAAGCGGAGACTTTTACTCGCCCATCCATTTCATATTCCCATAGTTAAGTATTCAGTCTAGCGATTTCAACGCAGGAGCTGCGCCAGGCTGTAAGGGAGATAAACAACCCCCCTCCACAACCCGAGGACCCGGAACGGTCCCTTGACCCGACCTCCCAAGAGGATCCGGACATATCTGTGGAGCTGATCGATGGGGTATTTTACCAATTGAGCAATGACAACGCCTTGGTGGCCATTACGGCCGATTACCCTGGGCTGCTTCCAGCCTCACAGGTCACTGAGACCGAAGTCCCAGTACTTTGAAAAGGGATCCGTCCTTGCATGTTTTTGATTACCGTATAACAATCGTGTTTGGCAGGGGAGGTCCTCGAGGCGGAAGGCCGAGCCTGCGGCGACTAGCCAACAAGGGGCTGCGAGGCCAGGCAGGCTGAAAAGACACGCAGTCCGGATCGAGACACCAGCACAGTGGTACGGCGTGCCGTCTTTATTCCAAGACATTATTCTCAGAGGCATACTAACTCCCATGCCTTCTTTTTAGGAAAAAGAGCGCTCGCCGGACTATACCCGGAGAGGCTACTAATCGCGCCTCCACCAGCCAGGCTCCAAGGCCGGATTCAGAGGCGGGAACGAATACGAGGCGTGCGTCGGGCACTCCTCCGACAGAGGATGCGGATAGACTGTCCGCCACCAATTCCGAGGTGGGAAGTGCCATGAACCACAGGCGTCACCGGACTGTTCTTCGTGACGCTTGTTTCTCCCAAGAGGCATTGGATGCTTTCAACTCGGGAGATGCGTACCTCCGTGCCGCTCAAAATGGTCTAGCCAGAGCCACGGAGCAGTATGTAAAAGACATATGGGTGAGAAAATTTGGTGATTATATATATCAGTAGCCCCTGAGACTTGAAACAGTTATGATTTAAGGATCATTTGTTATGCAGGTTCTTACAGAAAAGAATACCCAACTGTCCCAGGAGCTGGAAGAGTGCAAAGCCCAACTTCAGGCCACACTGGCCGCAGCAGGGGAGCCCAAAGAGACACCCTCTGGTAATATATCCTTGGAATGATAAGTATCATATAGAGTGCGGCGTATATGCAGATCTGACGATAAAATTGCAGATGACGCTGCAGTAAATCCGGATAAGCAACAACTCCTACGCCAGCTGAAGGCCGGTGGGAGCGTGCTTACGAGGGTGAGGCAGGAGAAGAATGATCTCCTAGATGCCAACACCAAGCTGGGCGTGGAACTAAAAGATGTCCGTGCCCAACTGTCAGACTCCGTTAAGGAGAATCGGCGGCTTCGACGCGGCATATTTAGTAAGTGCTTGAACGAACTCTAAAAAAGAGTTTGGCGAGGAAGTTGGTTGACAGAGTTATGTCTGTAGGTATGCTAACAGGTCGTCCTGCAGAGGAAATGCCCGGTTCTACAGGTGACCTTCTTCCCGAGCTCTCACAACTGCACGAACGAGTTCGGCAGGTGATGCAAGGCGTCGCCCAGGTCTTGTGGCCATCCGTCTCCATGCCCGAAGGCCTTGGAGAGCTTGCAGAGAAGCTGAAGGGAGCGCGGCGGCACTTCCGATTATGGAAGATATCAGCCTGCCGTCAGGGCGCCAGGGAAGCCTGAGCAATGGTGAAGACACGATACACGAAGGCTGACCCAAACCACATGGCCGAGGTCGGACCTGTGGGGCCCGATGGGAAGGAGATCCCTGTGAGCTTAGTATACGGCCAAGTAGAATTGGCCGCAAAGTATTCCCAACAGGACTATAGACTAGACAGCCTATTGGATGGTATTGAAGAGGAATTCAACCAGTCAGATTGACTATGTAATTTAAAGTGACATGTATAATGCCTTCTAGCCGGATTGTAGATCGTTTGTCGTGGCGGACCTTTTCGCTTCAACCTCGGGACCCGATGGTCCGGAGTGTATCCGAATACCCTCTCGGTTATGTAAGAACCGGGGCATGCGTGGAGACCAGGTGTAGGGGTCATTAGTGCTTGAACGGACAAGTGCCCAACTAGTTATGTTATATTACATGGTTAGTAAGAAACATCTTCCAGGGAGCATAGTTCCGTTAGGGGTTCCTTTCCCTGGGAGGCATGCCCTAAAGTGCATGTCCGGACTGCGAGAAGAGACGCAGAAAAAACATCTGGGGGTGCATAAGTAAATAAGTGAAAAATCATCTTTAGTTCACCGATCGAATATTCCCTTAAGAATGCTAGCTTTCGGCTTCACCCAGTCTGAGGTACACATCCGGCTGACCCGGCAGTAACACTCGCAGAGGTGCTCCCCTTATGCCCTAGCCGAATTAACGGGAACATAGGGCATAAATACAAGAGCCAGGCAACCCAGCTTGGCCAAAACTTAAGTCATATCGATGCATATAATGGTGAATAAAGGGTACATGCGGAAGGATAACACATGTGTTGGGCATAAAGCCCGTATGAATAAGCTTCTGTTAAAGAAGCCCCCATGTATAATGAGCGCGGATAGCGCGTCAGTTGCGTGCAAACAAGGCACGAATGGGCCCCTAAAGGCTGTGAGAGAAAAGAAAAGGAGAAGGAGAAAAATATAAGACATATAGTGTATAAAAAATGGACAGAGGAAGGAGACGAACACAGAGTCCGGCGTTAGGCGTAGAATCTTCGAAGTCGGGCTGCATTCCATGGGTTCGGCTCGAGTCGATTATCCGATGCATCCCGTAGACGGTACGCTCCACCAGTCAGGACTTGGTCAATGATGAAGGGACCTTCCCATTTGGGCTTGAGTTTGTCCTTTTTCTTATTCGGCAGGCGTAGAACTAACTTGCCAATATTGTAAGTTTTGGCCCGTACTTCTCTGCTTTGGTGTCTTCGAGCCTGCTGTTGATAGAATGTGGAATGGGCTTTTGCCACGTCACGCTCCTCCTCCAAGGCGTCCAAATTGTCCTGCCGATCGAGCTCGGCTTCTCTTTCTTCGTACATGTGCACTCGAGGTGAGTCATGAATAATGTCGTAGGGCAGAACCGCCTCTGCGCCGTATACCATAAAGAATGGTGTGTATACGGTAGTGCGATTCAGCTTGGTCCACAGCCCCCAGAGTACGGAGTCGAGCTCCTCTACCCAATGCGTGTTAGATTCCTTGAGGGACCGCACTAATCTGGGTTTGATGCCGCTCATGATAAGACCATTTGCTCGCTCGACCTGACCGTTAGTTTGTGGGTGATAGACTGAAGCATAATCAAGCTTGATGCCCATGTTTTTGCACCAGAGTTTTACCTCGTCGGCCGTAAAGTTCGTGCCATTATAAGTGATGATACTGTGGGGGACGCCGTAACGGTGTACGACCCCGGATATGAAGTCTATCACCGGTCCGGATTCGGCCGTCTTAACAGGCCTGGCTTCTATCCATCTGGTGAACTTATCCACCATGACCAGTAAGTGTTTTTGCTTGTGGGTTCCTCCTTTAAGGGGTCCAACCATGTCAAGCCCCCAGACCGTGAAGGGCCAGGTGATGGGGATAGCTTGGAGGGCGGTGGGTGGCATATGGCTTTGGTTAGCAAAAAGCTGGCAACCAACACATCATTGGACTAAGTCCTGAGCGTCTGCCCGGGCCGTCGGCCAATAGAAGCCTGTACGGAAGGCCTTGCTTACAAGGGCCCGGGCTGCCGCGTGGTGACCGCCGAGTCCGGCATGAATTTCAGCCAGAAGATTCCGCCCTTCCTCTTCGGAGATGCACCTTTGAAGGACTCCGGTGGTGCTTTTCTTATAAAGATCTCCCTCATGCACTTTATAGGCTTTAGATTGCCGCACTATGCAGCGTGCCTCGTTTTGGTCCGCGGGAAGTTCCTGCTTAGTTAGGTAGGCTAGGAATGGTTCTGTCCACGGGGCGATGACTACCATTATTACGTGGGCTAAAGATGTTATTTCGTTGGCAAAGCCTCCAATTATGTCAGAATGTTCGGTGTCGGGCAGTGCGGTTGGGTCCGGGCTGTTATTTCCGGGTTCCCCTTCCCATACTACGGATGGATTGAACAGCCTCTCCAAGAAGATGTTGGGAGGGATGGCATCGCGTTTTGCACCGATGCGTGCCAGGACGTCTGCTGCCTGATTGTTTTACCGGGCTATATGGTGAAATTCGAGCCCCTCGAACCGAGCTGACATTTTTAGGACGACATTGTGATAAGCTGCCATTTTCGGATCCTTGGCATCAAAGTCTCCATTTATTTGGGATATCGCGAGGTTCGAATCCCCGCGCACCTCTAGGCATTGAATGCCCATGGATACTGCCATCCGGAGACCATGTGGAAGGACCTCGTATTCGGCTGCGTTGTTGGAGTCCGTATACATTATCTGTAGTACGTATTGAACTGTATCTCCTGTTGGGGACATCAAAATGACGCCGGCCCCCAGACCAACCAACATTTTGGAGCCGTCGAAGTGCATGGTCCAGTTTGATTATGTGTCATACTCTTTAGGGAGTTCGGCTTCCGTCCACTCGGCGACGAAGTCGGCCAAAACTTGCGACTTAATAGCTCGCCGTGGCTTGTAAGTTATGTCGAACAGGAGGAGCTCAATGGCCCATTTGGCAATCCGGCCCGTTGTGTCATGGTTGTTTATAATATCGTTAAGTGGTACTTCCGAGGCTACCATTATCGAACACTCTTGAAAGTAGTGTCGCAGCTTCCGGGATGCCATAAATACCGCGTACGCTATCTTTTGATAATGTGGGTACCTGACTTGCATGGAGTAAGGACAGTGGACACATAGTAAACCGGCTTTTGAAGGGGGAATTTGTGTCCGTCCGTTTCTCGTTCGACGACAAGCACTGCGCTTACAACTTGATGAGTTGCCGCAATGTATAATAGCATTGGTTCGCCAATGTTTGGTGCAGCCAGGACTGGGTTTGTTGCGAATATGGCTTTTATTTCGTCGAGTCCGGTGATGGCGGCATCCGTCCACTCGAAGTGTTCGGTGCGCCGAAGGAGGCGATAAAGGGGTAATGCCTTTTCTCCCAAGCGGGAGATAAAGCGGCTTAGAGCCGCCACACATCCGGTCAATTTTTGTATTTGTCTGAGGTCCTTTTGGATGTCCAATTGTGACAGAGCTCGGATCTTGGCTGGATTTGCTTCAATTCCTCTGCCGGATACAATGAAGCCCAAGAGCTTTCCGGCTGGTACGCCGAAAACGCATTTTTCCGGGTTGAGCTTGATGTCGTATGTTCGGAGGTTATCGAATGTGAGCCTCAAGTCGTCTACTAGAGATTCGACATGCTTGGTTTTGACGACCACGTCATCTACATATGCCTCCACTGTTTTGCCGATCTGGTTTGCCAGACATGTCTGAATCATGCGCTGATATGTTGCGCCGGCGTTTTGAGCCCGAAGGGCATTGTGTTGAAGCAGAATGGGCTGTACGGTGTGATGAATGTCGTTGCGGCTTGGTCTGGCTCTGCCATTTTAATTTGATGGTAGCCGGAGTATGCGTCGAGGAAACACAATGAATCGTGTCCTACGGCAGCGTCGATGATTTGATCGATGCGGGGGAGGGGGAAGGGATCCTTTGGGCAGGCCTTGTTAAGGTCCTTAAAATCGACGCACAAGTGCCAGGATTTGTCCTTCTTTGGTACCATCACCAGGTTTGCTAGCCAGTCCGGATGTTTTATGTCTCTGATGAATCCGACCTCCAATAGCTTGGCTAGTTCCTCTCCCATGGCTTATCTCTTAGGTTCGTAGAAACGCTGAAGAGCCTGCTTGACTGGCTTGAATCCTTTTAGGATATTTAGGTTGTGCTCGGCCAGACTGCGTGGGATTCCTGGCATGTCTGAAGGGTGCCAGGCAAAAATGTCCCAGTTCTCGTGTAGGAACTCTCGTAGTGCGGCATCGACATCAGGGTTTAATTGTGCCCCAATGGAAGCTGTTTTTGTAGGGTCCGTTGGATGGACATGGAATTTGACTATTTCGTCTGCCGGTTTAAAGGAGGTGGACTTGGATCTTTTATCGAGTATCACGTCGTCCCTGTTCATCGTGGAGCGCAGCACAGTCAGTTCCTCGGCCGCTAGGGCTTCGGATAGCGCCTCAAGGGCCAGTGCGACTGTCTTATTTTCGGCGCGGAGTGCTATGTCCGGATCACTAGCAAGAGTGATGATTCCGTTGGGCCCGGGCATTTTGAGCTTCATGTACCCGTAATGGGGTATGGCTTGGAAGATTGTAAACGCCTCCCGCCCTAATAGAGCATGGTATCCGCTACTGAATGGGGCCACTTGGAACGTGACCTCTTCGGACCTGTAATTATCCGGCGTGCCGAACACCACATCTAGTGTGATTTTTCCTGTACAGCACGCTTCCTGACTGGGGATTATTCCTCTAAGGGTTGTGCTGCTTCGCTCAATGCGGTTCCAGTCTATTTCCATTTTTTGAAGGGTTTCCTCATAAATGAGGTTCAATCCGCTGCCACCATCCATGAGTACCTTGGTGAGTCGAAAGTCGTCCACTATTGGACTGAGGACCAATGCGGCTGGTGCTCAGGCTGTTCGGAATTTAGGTTCGTCACTGGCATTAAAAGTAATAGCCGTGTCACACCATGGGTTTATTGTTGCCACGTGGTAGACCTCGGCAAGGCTGCGGAGTGTTCGTTTTTGCATATTATTTGATGCAAAAGTCCCGAAGACTGTTAGTACCGTACTGGTATCCCTGGGCTGGTGCTCTGTGGCTTCTGGGGTTAGAAGATCTTCGCCACTTTTGGCCACCTGCCGGAGTATCCAACATGCTCTAAGGCTATGAGTTAGTGTGGCGCTCTCTGCACTGTGAATTTTACAGGGTCCATTGAGTCATCCCTCCAGTACAGTTCCATGCCCTATAGAGGGTTTTTTGCTTTTTGGTGTTTAACCCGGGTGTCTGGCGATAATGCACCCTTTTATTTCGGACTGGGTTTGTATTCAGGGCCGGATTATCCCAAAATTTTATTTCCGTTTTCCAGGCGCTTTCCATCGCACAGTACTTTCGTACTATGGACGCCAAGTCGGCAAAGTGTGTAATTTCGCGGCGACTTATGGCGTTGAGGATTCCCTTGTCCGTGCAATTATTGCATAAGAATGAAATTGCGTCTTCCTTGCGGCAGTCCTTTATCCTATTCATGATCAGGAGGAATCTGGCCCAGTAATGGTGTACTGTTTGTTTGGGCTCTTGCCTAATTTGGGATAGATCGCTTATGTTTGGGTGGGTGGGTGGAATTGAATCCGAATCCTCACCCAATCTGAGACTCAGGGGCCAAGGAGTTTCCGAACTCGGAAGTTTGGATTCTTGGATGTTTTCCAATGAATCTAGCCTGCTGCCTGACTCTAGGTTCAGGTCTGGAGTGACGTCCTCCCCTCCGCGGGTATCCGGCTTGGAGGGATCGGGAATCCAGACATAGCTAGTCCTTAAGATAGATGAAGGTTTGCCGGATTGTTCCTCCACCACTGCAACGTGATGGGTGACCTGAGGAGAGTTGATCTCTCTCAGATCGGGTTTCGGCCCAATCTGATCGTAGTTTGTAGCGACTCCCAGGGCGGCAATGCGATCCAAGAGCTCGTTTAGGAAAGAGAGCTCCATTGGATCTAACTGCTCGGCGAGTTCCGAGTTGACGTGAATATTGCTTTCGATGACCCGAGAAGTCATCGTCGACGCAGCAGCCGAACAGGCGGTCATAAGAAAACCACCTAGCCAGAGAGTTTGGCCGACAGTCAAAGCTCCCTTAGCAACAGTGCCGTCTTTAAAGACGGGATGAGGCATCCTTCCTGATGGCGACGGCACAACGGAACTCTCAATGAAAGCACTAATGTCGGTGTCAAAACCGGCGGATCTCGGGTAGGGGGTCCCGAACTATGCGTCTAGGCCGGATGGTAACAGGAGACAAGGGACACAATGTTTTACCCAGGTTCGGGCCCTCTTGATGGAGGTAAAACCCTACGTCCTGCTTGATTAATATTGATGATATGGGTAGTACAAGAGTAGATCTACCACGAGATCAGAGAGGCTAAACCCTAGAAGCTAGCCTATGGTATGATTGTGTGTTGTCCTATGGACTAAAACCCTCCGGTTTATATAGACACCGAAAGGGGCTAGGGTTACACAAGGTCGGTTACAAAGGAGGAGATATGCATATCCGTATTGCCTAGCTTGCCTTCCACGCCAAGCAGAGTCCCACCGGACACGAGACGAAGTCTTCAATCTTGTATCTTCATAGTCCAACAGTCCGGCCAAAGAATATAATCCGGCTGTCCGGAGACCCCCTAATCCAGGACTCCCTCAGCCACCATGTGCCTTAGAGGAGAGAGGGTCGGCCAGGAGGTGGCGTGCGCCCCCCCCCCCCAAGTCCGAATTGGACAATGGGTGGGGGCAGCGCCCCCCCTCCTTCGTTCTCTCCCCTTCCCCCTTCCTTCACCTCCTTGTTGGACTAGGAAAGGGGGGAACCTACTCCTAGTAGGAGTAGGATTCCCCCTTGGGGCACGCCCCTTGAGGCCGGCCGGCCCCCCCTCCCCTCCTTTATATACGGGGGAGGGGCACCCCATAGACACACATGTTGATTTCTTAGCCATGTGAGGTGCCCCCCTCCACAGATTTCCACCTTGGTCATATTGTCGTAGTGCTTAGGCGAAGCCCTGCGTCGGTAACTTCATCATCACCGTCAACACACCATCGTGCTGAAGAAAATCTCCCTCGGCCTCAGCTGGATCTAGAGTTCGAGGGACGTCACGGAGTTGAACATGTGCAGATCGCAGAGGTGCCGTGCATCCGGTACTTGATCGGTTGGATCACGAAGATGTTCGACTACATCAACCGCGTTACTCAACGCTTCCGCTTTCGGTCTACGAGGGTACACAGACACACTTTCCCCTCTCGTTGCTATGGATCTCATAGATAGATTTTGCGTGATCGTAAGAAAATTTTGAAATACTGCGTTCCCCAACAGTGGTATCAGAGCCAGGTCTATGCGTAGATCTTATATGCACGGGTAGAACACAATGAATTGTGGGCGATAATAGTCATACTGCTTACCAGCATGTCATACTTTGATTCGGCGGTATTGTTGGATGAAGCGGCCCAGACCGACATTACATGACCGCGTACATGAGACTGGTTCTACCGACGTGCTTCACACAGAGGTCGCTAGTGGGTGTCTCTCTCTCCAACTTTAGTTGAATCGAGTGTGACTATGCCCGATCCTTGTTGAAGGTTAAAACAGCACGCTTGACGAAAAATCATTGTGGTTTTTTATGCGTAGGTAAGAACGGTTCTTGCTAAGCCCGTAGCAGCCACGTAAAACTTGCAACAACAAAGTAGAGGACGTCTAAAATTTTTTGCAGGGCATGTTGTGATGTGATATGGTCAAGACGTGATTATATAAATTGTTGTATGAGATGATCATGTTTTGTAACAAAGTTATCGGCAACTGGCAGGAGCCATATGGTTGTCGCTTTATTGTATGAAATGCAATCGCCATGTAATTGCCTTACTTTATCACTAAGCAGTAGCGATATTTGATAACCCACAAGTATAGGGGATCGCAACAATTTTCGAGGGTAGAGTATTCAACCGAAATTTATTGATTCGACACAAGGGGAGCCAAAGAATATTCTCAAGTATTAGCAGCTGAGTTGTCAATTCAACCACACCTGGAAACTTAATATCTGCAGCAAAGTATTTAGTAGCAAAGTAATATGATAGTAGTGGTAACGGTAGCAAAAGGTAACGATAACAAAAGTAATGTTTTTGGTATTTTGTAGTGATTGTAACAATAGCAACGGAAAAGTAAATAAGCGAAGAACAATATATGGAAAGCTCGTAGGCAATGGATCGGTGATAGAGAATTATGCCGGATGTGGTTCATCATGTAACAGTCATAACCTAGGGTGACACAGAACTAGCTCCAATTCATCAATGTAATGTAGGCATGTATTCCGAATATAGTCATACATGCTTATGGAAAAGAACTTGCATGACATATTTTGTCCTACCCTCCCGTGGCAGCAGGGTCCTAGCGGAAACTAAGGGATATTAAGGCCTCCTTTTAATAGAGTACCGGACCAAAGCATTAACACATAGTGAATACATGAACTCCTCAAACTACGGTCATCACCGGGAGTTGTCCCGATTATTGTCACTTCGGGGTTGCCGGATCATAACACATAGTAGGTGACTATAGACTTGCAAGATAGGATCAAGAACTCTCATATATTGATGAAAACATAATAGGTTCAGATCTGAAATCAGGACACTCGGTCCCTAGTGACAACCATTAAGCATAGCAAAGTCATAGCAACATCAATCTCAGAACATAGTGGATACTAGGGATCAAACCCTAACAAAACTAACTCGATTACATGATAAATCTCATCCAACCCATCACCCTCCAGCAAGCCTACAATGGAATTACTCACGCACAGTGGTGAGCATCATGAAATTGGTGGTGGAGGAAGGTTGATGATGATGATGGCGACGGATTCCCCTCTCCGGAGCCCCGAACGGACTCCAGACCAGCCCTCCCGAGTGGTTTTAGGGCTTGGTGGCGGCTTCGTATAGTAAAACGCGATGAATCCTTCTCTCTGATTTTTTTCTCCCCAAAAGCAAATATATAGAGATGGGGTTGAGGTCGGAGGAGCTCCAAGGGGGCCACGAGTTAGGGGGCGCGCCCAAGGGGGGCAGGCGCCCAAGGGGATCGCAACAGTTTTCGAGGGTAGAGTATTCAACCCAAATTTATTGATTCGACACAAGGGGAGCCAAAGAATATTCTCAAGTATTAGCAGCTGAGTTGTCAATTCAACCACACCTGGAAACTTAATATCTGCAGCAAGGTATTTAGTAGGAAAGTAATATGATAGTAGTGGTAACGGTGGCAAAAGGGAATGATAGCAGAAGTAATATTTTTGGGTTTTGTAGTGATTATAACAGCAGCAACGGAAAATTAATTAAGCGAAGAACAATATATGAAAAGCTCATAGGCAATGGATCGGTGATGGAGAATTATGCCGGATGCGATCGATCATGTAACATTCATAACCTAGGGGACACAGAAATAGCTCCAGTTCATCAATGTAATGTAGGCATGTATTCCGAATATAGTCATACGTGCTTATGGAAAGAACTTGCATGACATCTTTTGTCCTACCCTCCCGTGGCAGCGGGGTCCTATTGGAAACTAAGGGATATTAAGGCCTCCTTTTAATAGAGTACTGGACCAAAGCATTAACACATAGTGAATACATGAACTCCTCAAACTACGGTCATCACCGGGAGTGGTCCCGATTATTGTCACTTCGGGGTTGCCGGATCATAACACATAGTAGGTGACTATAGACTTGCAAGATAGGATCACGAACTCTCATATATTGATGAAAACATAATAGGTTCAGATCTGAAATCATGGCACTCGGGCCATAGTGACAAGCATTAAGCATAGCAAAGTCATAGCAACATCAATCTCAGAACATAGTGGATACTAGGGATCAAACCCTAACAAAACTAACTCGATTACATGATAAATCTCATCCAACCCATCACCATCTAGCAAGCCTACGATGGAATTACTCACGCAAAGCGGTGAGCATCATGAAATTGGTGATGGAGGAAGGTTGATGATGACGATGGCGACGGATTCCCCTGTCCGGAGCCCCAAACGGACTCCAGATCAGCCCTCTCGAGAGGTTTTAGGGCTTGGCGGCGGCTCTGTATCGTAAAACACGATGAATCCTTCTCTCTGATTTTTTTCTCCCCGAAAGCAAATATATAGAGTTGGGGTGGAGGTCGGAGGAGCTCCAGGGGCCCACAAGGTAGGGGGGGCGCCCCCACCCTCGTGGCTAGGGTGTGGGCCCCCTGGTCTTCATCTTTTGCAAGGATTTTTTATTATTGCCAAAAATATGTTCCGTGAAGTTTCAGGTCATTCCAAGAACTTTTTTTTCTGCACATAAATAACACCATGGCAATTCTGCTGAAAACAGCGTCAGTCCGGGTTAGTTCCATTCAAATCATGCAAGTTAGAGTCCAAAACAAGGGCAAAAGTGTTTGGAAAAGTAGATACGACGAAGACGTATCAACTCCCCCAAGCTTAAACCTTTGCTTGTCCTCAAGCAATTTGGTTGACAAACTGAAAGTGATAAAGAAAAAATTTTACAAACACTGTTTGCTCTTGTTGTTGTAAATATGTAAAGCCAGCATTATAGTTTTCAGCAAAGATTATGAACTAACCATATTCACAATAACGCATAGGTCTCATGTTTACTCATATCAATGGCATAATCAACTAGCGAGCAATAATAATAAATCTCGGATGACAACACTTTCTCAAAACAATCATAATATGATATAACAAGATGGTATCTCGCTAGCTCTTTCTGAGACCGCAAAACATAAATGCAGAGCACCTTTAAAGATCAAGGACTGACTAGACATTGTAATTCATGGTAAAAGAGATTCAGTCAAGTCATACTCAATGTAAACTAATAGTAATGAATGCAAATGACAGTGGTGCTCTCCAACTGGTGCTTTTTAATAAGAGGGTGATGACTCAACATGAAAGTAAATAGATAGGCCCTTCGCAGAGGGAAGCAGGGATTTGTAGAGGTGCCAGAGCTCGGTTTTGAAATAGAGGTGAATAATATTTTGAGCAGTATACTTTCATTGTCAACATAACAACCAAGAGATGGCGATATCTTCCATACTACACACATTATAGGCGGTTCCCAAACAGAATGGTAAAGTTTATACTCCCCTCCACCAACAAGCATCAATACATGGCTTGCTCGAAACAACAAGTGCCTCCAACTAACAAGAGTCCCAGGGGGAGTTTTTGTTTGCAATTATTTTGATTTGATTTGCATAAAGCATGGGACTGGGCATCCCGGTGACCAGCCATTTTCTCGTGAGTGAGGAGCGGAGTCCACTCCTCTTGAGGATAACCCACCTAACATGGAAGATACAGATAGCCCTAGTTGATACATGAGCTATTCGAGCATACAAAATAGTATATTTATTTGAAGGTTTAGAGTTTGGCACATACAAATTTACTTGGAACGGCAGGTAGATACCGTATATAGGTAGGTGTGGTGGACTCATACGGAATAACTTTGGGGTTTATGGAGTTGGATGCACAAGCAGTATTCCCGCTTAGTACAGGTGAAGGCTAGAAAAAGACTGGGAAGCGACCAGCTAGAGAGCGACAATAGTCATGAACATGCATTAAAATTAATCAACACCGAATGCAAGCATGAGTAGGATATAGTTCACCATGAGCATAAATATCATGAAGGCTATGTTGATTTTGTTTCAACTACATGCGTGAACATGTGCCATGTCAAGTCACTTAAATCATTCAGAGGAGGATACCACCCTATCACACCACATCACAACCATTTTAATAGCATCTTGGCATGCAAGGTAAACCATTATAACCTCCTAGCTAATTAAGCACGGCATAAGAAACTATGATCTCTAATTGTCATCGCAAACATGTTTATTCATAATAGGCTGAATCAGGAACGATGAACTAATCATATTTACAAAACAAGAGAGGTCGAGTTCATACCAGCTTCTCCCATATCAATCAGTCCATCATATATCGTCATAATTGCATTTCACTTGCACGACCGAATGATGTGAATAATAATAGCAGTGCACGTGCATTGGACTAAGCTGGAATCTGCAAGCATTCAATAAACAGGAGAAGACAAGGCAATATGGGCTCTTTTGTCAGATCAAAAATAATGCATATAAGAGCCACTTCAACAATTTAATTATGGTCTTCTCCTATCGACCCCCAAAGAAAAGAAATAAAACTATTTACACGGGAAAGCTCCCAACAAGCAAAAGAAGAACAGGAAATCTTTTTGGGTTTTACTTTTTTTAATTACTACTACAAGCATGGAAAGTAAAACTAGCTAAAAGCTACAACTAATTTTTTTTCTTAAGGTTTATTAAACACACAAGAAGAAAGCATAAAAAGGAAAATAAACTAGCATGGATATTACAATGAAAAAGTATGAGCACCGACATCTAGCAATGAGTGTGTGAACATAAATGTAATGTCGGTGAGAAATACGTACTCCCACAAGCTTAGGCTTTTGGCCTAAGTTGGTCTATGGCCACGGCTGGCCTGGCGGATATCCATAGTAATAGTTGGGGTCGTACTGCGAAGAAGAAGACTCTGATTGCCACTGGTTGACAATCATCTCCGGATCCCACTAGTAATTAGACTGTCGTGGAGGATCAACTTGTGGTTCCGACTCTGGCTCTGTGGCTGATGTAGGGTTCCGGTAGGCGTGAATAGCCTCTAACGGAACAAGGTACTTGCCTGCAGATAAATCAAACAAGGAAGGAGCAGACAGGGTAATAGTCTCAGGATGATGTTTATCAAAGAACAATTTGTATTTAAGCTCCCCTTCCCTATTCTTAACAATAAAATTGTGTGCCACCATACTCTTATAATCTAAATAAACAGGGGGCATCAATTTTTCTTCCTTCTCATAATGCCTAATAGGTATGTTAAAATGTGTAGCTAGGCGTGAAGCATAGATGCCTCCAAAGATGGGGCCCTTTGTACGGTTCAGACTTAACCGTTTGGCAATAATACCGTCCATACTAACAGAGTTATCACAGAATAAATCGTGCAACAAAATAATAATATCAGGAACACTAAGGTTTCCACATTTTCCGTGACCAATTAAGCAACGACTAGCAAATATTGCTAAGTAGCGTAAAATAGGAAAATGTATGCTAGTGATTCGTGCATCGGAAACCTTCCTCGTTTCCCATACAGTGATGGTATCAATAAACCCATCCAGATCATCGCGGTGTGGTTCCTCTATTGTGCCCTCAAAAGGGATCAAACAAACCCGACAAAAATCATAAAGTGACATCTCCTTATGCTCATCATATAAATAAAACTCCACCGTAGGTGGTGAGCTCCTAGCATGGAAATGAATGTTTTACACAAAGATATTGGTGAGTAAGAGATACTGTTCGCGTTGGTCGTGGAGGAAGGCGGTGAGGCCTGCATTATCAGCCAATTCATAAAAATCATCATAAATCCCGGCCGCTCTCAAGAAATCATCGGAAGGCCATTCACATGACCGAACCTCTGTGGTGCGAGGCAGATTATATTTGGTCCTCTCTGCCTTTTCATTTTGCTTTTCCTTCGAGCTTTGGCTCGATGAGCCCCTCAAAAATCTCTTCATTATTTTCTGAAAAATTCTGAAATTTTTAGTAACTTCAAATAACAGTGAGCCAAGCTCAACAATATTGATAGCAACTACTCCTACAAGTGCCTAGAGCCTATATCATGCATCAAGACTACTTGGAACCACATAAATTTGACATGCAAGCTCAATAACAGGGTCACCTAGGCAGCACAAATTTGCAATGAATAAAGCACTAGAATAAAAACTAATTGGACCAATGGAGTAGTCACATACCAAGGAACAATCCCCCCAAGCAGTTTTGTGACAGGTGCTTTGAGCAAGGAGCTCGAAAATGGCAGCAAAATGAGCTTGGACTCGGTTTTGAGCTGGATAATGGTGGTTGTGGGGGGAAGAAAGAATGTGTGGGTGCAGGAATAAGTGGAGGAGGACCACCATGGGCCCACGAGGCAGGGGGCATGCCCAGGGGGGTAGGGCGCGCCCTCCACCCTCGTGGCCAGGTGGATGCCCCCCGTGCTGTGTTCTCAGTGCCAAATATTCTCAAATATTCCAGAAATCATATTTAAATTTCAGGGCATTTGGAGAACTTTTATTTTCGGGGTATTTTTATATTGCACGGATAATTCAGATAACAGACAGAAAATACTTATTTTTATTTTATTTAAAATGATTAACAGAAAGTAAAAGGAGGGTACAGAAGGTTGTGCCTTCTAGTTTCATGGCAAGCCCCACTCAAAGCAATTCAGTCCCGGAGCTCTTTCTTCTAAATGCGGATTCAATAGCACCGGTGACGAAAGCAAAGGATATTCAATCCACTTGTCGTCTTGTGGGCCTCCTTCTTTCTCATGCTCATCAAAAGGAATCCACTAACAAGGTTGACCAAGTCTTGTTAATGAACTCATTCCGAATAACATGGAACCGGAGAAATTTCGAATAACACTATGTTACCTCAACGGGGATATGCACATCCCCAATAATAAGAATATCATATTTCTTTTTGACAGTAGGTAGAGGAAATTCAAAACTTCGAATAATAATCGATGGATTTTTTTCCAATAGAATTGATACTGTGGACTTGAGGTTGTTTCCTCGGAAAGTGTACCGTATGCTCATTACCATTAACATGAAAAGTGACATTGCCTTTGTTGCAATCAATAACAGCCCCTGCAGTATTCAAAAAGGGTCTTCCAAGAATAATAGACATACTATCGCCCTCGGGAATATCAAGAATAACAAAGTCCGTTAAAATAGTAATGTTTGCAACCACAACAGGCACATCCTCACAAATACCTATAGGTATAGCAGTTGATTTATCAGCCATTTGCAAAGATATTTCAGTAGGTGTCAACTTATTCAAATCAAGTCTACGATATAAAGAGAGAGAGGCATAACACTAACACCGGCTCCAAGATCACATAAAGCAATTTTAACATAGTTTCTTTTAATGGAGCATGGTATAGTGGGTACTCCTGGATCTCCAAGTTTCTTTGGTATTCCACCCTTAAAAGTATAATGAGCAAGCATGGTGGAAATTTCAGCTTCCGGTATCTTCCTTTTATTAGTAACAATTTCTTTCATGTACTTAGCATAAGGATTCATTTTTAAGCATATCAGTTAATCGCATACGCAAAAAGATAGGTCTAATCATTTCAGCAAAGCGCTCAAAATCCTCATCATCCTTTTTCTTGGATGGTTTGGGAGGAAAAGGCATGGGTTTCTGAACCCATGGTTCTATTTCTTTACCATGTTTCCTAGCAACAAAGTCTCTCTTATCATAACGTTGATTCTTTGATTGTGGGTTATCAAGATCAACAGCAAGTTCAATTTCTATATCATTATCATTACTAGGTTGAGCATCATCATGAACATTATCATTAACATTATCACTAGTTTCAGGTTCATTACCAGATTGTGTTTCAGCATCAGAAATAGAAATATCATTTGGATTCTCAGGTGTTTCAGCAATAGGTTCACTAGAAGCATGCAAAGTCCTATCATTTTTCTTTTTCTTCCTTTTAGAAGGACTAGGTGCATCTATATTATTTCTCTGAGAATCTTGCTCAATTCTCTTAGGGTGGCCTTTATGATATAGAGTTTCCCGAGTCATTCTACCAGTTCTAGTAGCCACTCTAACAGCATAATCATTATTCTTACTATTCAATTCATTGAGCAAATCATTTTGAGCCTTAAGTACTTGTTCTACTTGAGTGGTAACCATAGAAGCATGTTTACTAATAAGTTTAAGTTCACCTTTGACATTAGCCATATAATTGAAGGAAATATGCCCTAGAGGCAATAATAAAGTTATTATATATTTCCTTATATCATGATAAATGTTTATTATTCATGCTAGAATTGTATTAACCGGAAACATAATACATGTGTGAATACATAGACAAACAGAGTGTCACTAGTATGCCTCTACTTGACTAGCTCGTTGATTAAAGATGGTTATGTTTCCTAACAATAGACATGAGTTGTCATTTGATTAACGGGATCACATCATTAGGAGAATGATGTGATTGACTTGACCCATTCCGTTAGCATAGCACTTGATCGTTTAGTTTGTTGCTATTGCTTTCTTCATGACTTATCCATGTTCCTATGACTATGAGATTATGAAACTCCCGTTTACCAGAGGAACACTTTGTGTGCTACCAAACGTCACAACGTAACTGGGTGATTATAAAGGTGCTCTACATGTGTCTCCGAAGGTACTTGTTGGGTTGGCGTATTTTGAGATTAGGATTTGTCACTCCGATTGTCGGAGAGGTATCTCTGGGCCCTCTCGGTAATGCACATCACCTAAAGCCTTGCAAGCATTGCAACTAATGAGTTAGTTGCGAGATGATGTATTACGGAATGAGTAAAGAGACTTGCCGGTAACGAGATTGAAGTAGGTATTGAGATATCGACGATCGAATCTCGGGCAAGTAACATATCGATGACAAAGGGAACAACGTATGTTGTTATGCGGTTTGACCGATAAAGATCTTCGTAGAATATGTGGGAGCCAATATGAGCATCCCGGTTCCGCTATTGGTTATTGACCGGAAACGTGTCTCGGTCATGTCTACATTGTTCTCGAACCCGTAGGGTCCGCACGCTTAAAGTTTCGATGACAGTTATATTATGAGTTTATGAGTTTTGATCTACCGAAGGAGTTCGGAGTCCCGGATGAGATCGGGGACATCACGAGGAGTCTCGAAATGGTCGAGATGTAAAGATCGATATATTGGACGACTATATTCGGACATCGGAAAAGTTCCGAGTGATTCGGGTATTTTTCAGAGTACCGGAGAGTTACGGGAATTCGCCGGGGAGTATATGGGCCTTATTGGGCCATACGGGAATAGAGGAGAGAGGCCAAAAGGAAGGAGGCGCGCGCCCCCCCTCTGGTCCGAATTGGACAAGGGGTGCAGCCCCCTTTTCCTTGTTCCTCTCCCCCTCTTTCCTTCTCTCCTACTCCAACAAGGGAAGGAGGAGTCCTACTCCTGGTGGGAGTAGGACTCCCCCCTTGGCGCGCCCTCCTCCTAAGTTGGCCGCCTCCCCCCCCTTGCTCCTTTATATACGGGGGCAGGGGGCACCCCATAGACACAACAATTGATCATATATATCTTAGCCGTGTGCGGTGCCCCCTTCCACCATAATCCTTGATAATATTGTAGTAGTGCTTAGGCGAAGCCCTGCGACGGTAGAACATCAAGATCGTCACCACGCCGTCGTGCTGACGGAACTCTTCCCTGACATTCTACTGGATCGGAGTCCGGGGATTGTCATCGAGCTGAACGTGTGCTAGAACTCGGAGGTGCCGTAGTTTCGGTGCTTGATCGGTCGGGCCGTGAAGACGTACGACTACACCAACCACGTTGTGCTAATGCTTCCGCTTTCGGTCTACGAGGGTATGTAGACAACACTATCCCCTCTCGTTGCTATGCATCACCATGATCTTGCGTGTGCGTAGGAAAATTTTGAAATTACTACGTTCCCCAACAGTGGCATCCGAGCCTAGGTTTTATGCGTTGATGTTATGCACGAGTAGAACACAAGTGAGTTGTGGGCGATATAAGTCATACTGCTTACCAGCATGTCATACTTTGGTTCGGCGGTATTGTTGGATGAAGCGGCCCGGACCGACATTACGCGTACGCTTACGCGAGACTGGTTCTACCGACGTGCGTTGCACACAGGTGGCTGGCGGGTGTCAGTTTCTCCAACTTTAGTTGAACCAAGTGTGGCTACGCCCGGTCCTTGCGAAGGTTAAAACAGCACCAACTTGACAAACTATCGTTGTGGTTTTGATGTGTAGGTAAGAATGGTTTTTGCTAAGCCCGTAGCAGCCACGTAAAACTTGCAACAACAAAGTAGAGGACGTCTAACTTGTTTTTGCAGGGCATGTTGTGATGTGATATGGTCAAGACATGATGCTAAATTTTATTGTATGAGATGATCATGTTTTGTAACCGAGTTATCGGCAACTGGCAGGAG
Organism: Triticum urartu; assembly: GCF_003073215.2. Lineage (NCBI taxonomy): Eukaryota > Viridiplantae > Streptophyta > Magnoliopsida > Poales > Poaceae > Triticum > Triticum urartu. Next base: position 238,490,242 of record NC_053028.1, on the reverse strand, counting down.
CCATATGGTTGTCGCTTTATTGTATGCAATGCAATCGTGCTGTAATGCTTTACTTTATCACTAAGCGGTAGCGATAGTCGTGGAAGCATAAGATTGGCGAGATGACAACGATGCTACGATGGAGATCAAGGTGTCGCGCCGGTGACGATGGTGATCATGAAGGTACTTCGGAGATGGAGATCACAAGTACAAGATGATGATGGCCATATCATATCACTTATATTGATTGCATGTGATGTTTATCTTTTATGCATCTTATCTTACTTTGATTGACAGTAGCATTATAAGATGACCCCTCACTAAATTATCAAAGTATAAGTGTTCTCCCTGAGTATGCACCGTTGCAAAAGCTCTTCGTGCTGAGACACCACCTGATGATCGGGTGTGATAGGCTCTACGTTCAAATACAACGGGTGCAAAACAGTTGCACACGCGGAATACTCAGGTTAAACTTAACGAGCCTAGCATATAACAGATATGGCCTCGGAACACGGAGACCGAAAGGTCAAGCGTGAATCATATAGTAGATATGATCAACATAGTGATGTTCACCATTGAAACTACTCCATCTCACGTGATGATCGGACATGGTTTAGTTGATTTGGATCACGTGATCACTTAGAGGATTAGAGGGATGTCTATCTAAGTGGGAGTTCTTAAGTAATATGATTAATTGAACTTTAATTTATCATGAACTTAGTCCTGGTAGTATTAGCATATCTATGTTGTAGATCAATAGCTCGCGTTTAGCTCCCCTGATTTATTTTTGATATGTTCCTAGAGAAAACTAACTTGAAAGATGTTAGTAGCAATGATGCGGATTGTATCCGTGATCTGAGGTTTATCCTCATTGCCGCACAGAAGAATTATGTCTTTGATGCACCGCTAGGTGACAAACCTATTGCAGGAGCAGATGCAGATGTTATGAACATTTGGCTAGCTCAATATGATGACTACTTGATAGTTTAGTGCACCATGCTTTAACGGCTTAGAATTGGGACTTCAAAGACGTTTTGAACGTCATGGACCATATGAGATGTTCGAGGAGTTGAAGTTAATATTTCAAGCAAATACCCGAGTTGAGAGATATGAAGTCTCCAACAAGTTCTATAGCTAAAAGATGGAGGAGAATAGCTCAAGTAGTGAGCATGTGCTCAGATTGTCTGGGTACTACAATCACTTGAATCAAGTGGGAGTTAATCTTCCAGATAAAATAGTGATTGAAAGAATTCTCTAGTCACCATCACCAAGTTAGTAGAACTTGGTGATGAACTATGATATGCAAGGGATAACGGAAACGATTCCCAAGCTCTTCATAATGCTGAAATCGACGAAGGTAGAAATCAAGAAAAATATCAAGTGTTGATGGTAGACAACACCACTAGTTTCAAGAAAAGGGCAAAGGGAAGAAGGGGAACTTCAAGAAGAACGGCAAGCAAGTTGTTGCTCAAGTGAAGAAGCCCAAGTCTGGTCCTAAGCCTGAGACTAAGTGCTTCTACTGCAAAGGGACTGGTCACTGGAAGCGGAACTGCCCCAAGTATTTGGTGGATAAGAAGGATGGCAAAGTGAACAAAGGTATATTTGATATACAGATTATTGATGTGTATTTTACTAGTGTTCATAGCAACCCCTCGGTATTTGATACTGGTTTAGTTGCTAAGAGCGGTAACTCTAAACGGGAGTTGCAGAATGAACATGGACTAGTTAAGGGTGAAGTGATGATGTGTGTTGGAAGTGGTTCCAAGATTGATATGATCATCATCGCACACTCCCTATACTTTTGGGATTAGTGTTGAACCTAAATAAGTGTTATTTGGTGTTTGCGTTGAGCATGAATATGATTTGATCATGTTTATTGCAATACGGTTATTCATTTAAGTAAGAGAATAAATTGTTGTTCTGTTGACATGAATAAAACCTTATATGGTTACACACCCAATGAAAATGGTCATTGGATCTTGATCGTAGTGATACACATATTCATAATATTGAAACCAAAAGATGCAAAGTTAATAATGATGGGCTTTTGGAATCACTTGATTATTAATCAGTTGATGCTTGCGAACCATGCCTCATGGGCAAGATGACTAAGACTCCGTTCTCCGGAACAATGGAGCGAGCAACAGATTTGTTGGAAATCATACATACTGATGTATGTGGTCTGATGAATATTGAGGCTCGTGGCAGGTATCATTATTTTCTGATCTTCATAGATGATTTGAGCAGATATGAGTATATCTACTTGATGAAACACAAGTCTGAAACATTTGAAACGTTCAAAGAATTTCAGAGTGAAGTGGAGAATCATCGTAACAAAAATAAAATTTCTACGATATGATCACAGAAGTAAAATATTCGAGTTACGAGTTTGGCCTTCAGTTAAAAACAAATGTGAAATAGTTTCACTACTCACGCCACCTGGAACACCATAGTGTAATGGTGTGTCCGAACGTCATAACCATACTTTATTAGATATGGTGTGATCTATGATGTCTCTTACCGATCTACCACTATCGTTTTGGGGTTATGCATTAGAGACAGCTGCATTCATGTTAAATAGGGCACCATCTAAATCCGTTGAGACGACACCGTATGAACTATGGTTTGGCAAGAAACCTAAGCTGTCATTTCTTAAAGTTTGAGGTTTCAATGCTTATGTGAAAAAGTTTCAACCTAATATGCTCTAACCCAAATCGGAGAAGTGTTTCTTCATAGGATACCCAAAAGAAAATGTTGAGTACACCTTCTATCATAGATCCGAAGGCAATATATTCGTTGCTTTGAATGGATACTTTCTAGAAAAGGAGTTTCTCTCGAAAGAAGTGAGAGGAAAGTAGAACTTGATGAGGTAATTGTACCTGCTCCCTTATTGGAATGTAGTTCATCACAGAAATCTGTTTCTGTGACTACTACACCAATTAGTGAGGAAGCTAATGATGATGATCATGTAACTTCAGATCAAGCTACTACCGAACTGCATAGGTCAACTAAAGTAAGATCCGCACTAGAGTGGTACGGTAATCCTGTTCTGGAGGTTATGTTACTTGACCATGACAAACCTATGAACTATGAGGAAGCGATGATGAGCCCAAATTCCGCGAAATGGCTTGAGGCCATGAAATCTGAGATGAGATCCATGTATGAGAACAAAGTATGGACTTTGATTGAATTGCCCATTGATCGGCGAGCCATTGAGATTAAATGGATCTTCAAGAGGAAGACGGACGCTGATAGTAGTGTTACTATCTACACAGCTAGAATTGTCGTAAAAAGGTTTTCGACAAGTTCAAGGTGTTGACTACGATGAGAGTTTCTCACTCGTATCTATGCTTAAGTCTGTCCGAATCATGTTAGCAATTGTCGCATTTTATGAAATCTGGCAAATGGATAAACAAAACTGCATTCCTTAATGGATTTATTAAAGAAGAGTTGTATATGATGCAACCAGAAGGTTTTGTCAATCCTAAAGGTACTAACAAAATATGCAAGCTCCAGCGATCCATCTACGGACTGGTGCAAGCATCTCGGAGTTGGAATATACGCTTTGATAAGTTGATCAAAGCATATAGTTTTATACAGACTTGTGGTGAAGCCTGTATTTACAGGAAAGTGAGTGGGAGCACTACAGCATTTCTGATAAGTATATGTGAATGACATATTGTTGATCGGAGATAATGTAGAATTATTCTGCAAAGCATAAAGGAATGTTTGAAAGGAGTTTTTTCAAAGAAAGACCTCGGTGAAGCTGCTTACATATTGAGCATCAAGATCTATAGAGATAGATCAATATGCTTGATAAGTTTTTTCAATGAGTACATACCTTGACAAGATTTTGAAGTAGTTCAAAATGGAATAGTTAAAGAAGGAGTTCTTGCCTGTGTTACAAGGTGTGAAGTTGAGTAAGACTCAAAACCCGACCACGGCAGAAGATAGAGAGAGAATGAAAGTCATTCCCTATGCCTTAGCCATAGGTTCTATAAAGTATGCAATGTTGTGTACCAGACCTATTGTATACCCTGCCCTGAGTTTAGCTAGGGAGTACAATAGTGATCTAGGAGTAGATCACTGGACATTGGTCAAAATTATCCTTAGTGGAATAAGGATATGTTTCTCGACTATGGAGGTGACAAAAGGTTCGTCGTAAAGGGTTACGTCGATGCAAGTTTTGACACTGATCCAGATGACTCAATGTCTCAATCTGGATACATATTCAAAGTGGGAGCAATTAGCTAGAGTAGCTCCGTGCAGAGCATTGTTGACATAGAAATTTGCAAAATACTTATGGATGTGAACCTGGCAGACCCGTTGACTAAAATTCTCTCACAAGCAAAACATGATCACACCTCAGTACTCTTTGGGTGTTAATCACATAGAGATGTGAAGTAGATTATTGACTCTAGTAAACCCTTTGGATGTTGGTCACATGTCGATGTGAACTATGGGTGTTAATCACATGGTGATGTGAACTATTGATCTTAAATCACATGGTGATGTGAACTAGATTATTGACTCTAGTGCAAGTGGGAGACTGAACGAAATATGCCCTAGAGGCAATAATAAAGTTATTATATATTTCCTTATATCATGATAAATGTTTATTATTTATGCTAGGATTGTATTAACCGGAAACATAATACATGTGTGAATACATAGACAAACATAGTGTCACTAGTATGCCTCTACTTGACTAGCTCGTTGAATAAAGATGGTTATGTTTCCTAACCATAGACATGAGTTGTCATTTGTTTAAAGGGATCACATCATTAGGAGAATGATGTGATTGACTTGACCCATTCCGTTAGCATAGCACTTGATCGTTTAGTTTGTTGTTATTGCTTTCTTCATGACTTATACATGTTCCTATGACTATGAGATTATGCAACTCCCGTTTACCAGAGGAACACTTTGTGTGCTACTAAACGTCACAACGTACCTGGGTGATTATAAAGGTGCTCTACATGTGTCTCCGAAGGTACTTGTTGGGTTGGCGTATTTCGAGATTAGGATTTGTCACTCTAATTGTCGGAGAGGTATCTCTGGGCCCTCTCGGTAATGCACATCACCTAAAGCCTTGCAAGCATTGCAACTAATGAGTTAGCTGCGAGATGATGTATTACGGAACGAGTAAAGAGACTTGCCGGTAATGAGATTGAACTAGGTATTGAGATACCGACGATCGAATCTCGGGCAAGTAACATATCGATGACAAAGGGAACAACGTATGTTGTTATGCGGTTTGACCTATAAAGATCTTCGTAGAATATGTGGGAGCCAATATGAGCATCCCGGTTCCGCTATTGGTTATTGACCGGAGACATGTCTCGGTCATGTCTACATTGTTCTCGAACCCGTAGGGTCCGCACGCTTAAAGTTTCGATGACAGTTATATTATGAGTTTATGAGTTTTGATCTACCGAAGGAGTTCGGAGTCCCGGATGAGATCGGGGACATGACGAGGAGTCTTGAAATGGTCGAGATGTAAAGATCGATATATTGGACGACTATATTCGGACATCGGAAAAGTTCCGAGTGATTCGGGTATTTTTCGGAGTACCGGAGAGTTACGGGAATTCGCCGGGGAGTATATGGGCCTTATTGGGCCATACGGGAATAGAGGAGAGAGGCCAAAAGGAAGGAGGCACGCGCCCCCCCTCTGGTCCGAATTGGACAAGGGGTGCAGCCCCCTTTTCCTTATTCCTCTCCCCCTCTTTCCTTCTCTCCTACTCCAACAAGGGAAGGAGGAGTCCTACTTCCGGTGGGAGTAGGACTCCCCCCTTGGCGCGCCCTCCTCCTAGGCTGGCCGCCTCCCCCCTTGCTCCTTTATATATGGGGGCAGGGGGCACTGAGGGAGTCCTGGATTAGTGGGTGTTCGGGTAGCCGGACTATACCTTCAGCCGGACTCCTGGACTATGAAGATACAAGATTGAAGACTTCGCCCCGTGTCCGGATGGGACTTTCCATGGCGTGGCAGGAAAGCTTGGCGATGCGGATATTCAAGATCTCCTACCATTGTAACCGACTTTATGTAACCCTAACCCTATGCGGTGTCTATATAAACCGGAGGGTTGTAGTCCGTAGGCAATCAACTCCATATACAACAATCATACCATAGGCTAGCTTCTAGGGTTTAGCCTCCTTGATCTCGTGGTAGATCTACTCTTGTACTACCCATATCATCAATATTAATCAAGCAGGACGTAGGGTTTTACCTCCATCAAGAGGGCCCGAACCTGGGTAAAACATCGTGTTCCCTGCCTCCTGTTACCATCCGGCCTTGACGCACAGTTCGGGACCCCCTACCCGAGATCCGCCGGTTTTGACACCGACATTGGTGCTTTCATTGAGAGTTCCTCTGTGTCGTCGCCTTCAGGCCCGATGGCTCCTTTGATCATCAACAACGATACGGGCTAGGGTGAGACTTTTCTCCCCGGACCGATCTTCGTCTTCGGCGGCTTCGCTCTGCGGGCCAATTCGCTCGGCCACCTGGAGCAGATCGAAAACTACGCCCCTGGCCATCAGGTCAGTTTGGTAGCCTAAACTACACGGCTGACATCCACGGGGACTTGATCTTCGACGGATCTGATTCACAGCCAAGCGCGCCGCACAGTCTCGATGGGCACGATATAGCTCTGCCCCCGGACAGTGTCCTGGAGGCCGCACACGCATCGGTTCCGACCCCTAACGCGGAGCCTATTGCGCCAATTGAGGATGAGCGGTTGGATGTCACCTCGGGGGCTGCGATCCCGAAAGCGATCGAGCCGAACGCTAGCCCCGCACTCTGCACGACCCGTGACTCCAAGGATCCGGACTCCTCCCCGGACTCCGAACCCCCCGCGCCCCTGTCAATCGAATCCGATTGGGCGCCGATAATGGAGTTCACCGCCGCAGACATCTTTCAGCACTCGCCTTGTGGCGATATCCTGAACTCTCTCAAGTCTCTCTCCTTATCAGGAGAGCCCCGGCCGAACTACGGTCAGCGAAGGTGGGATACGGATGATGAAGAAATTCAAAGCCCACCCACCACCCACTTGGTAGCCACTGTCGACAATTTAAACGACGTACTTAACTTCGACTCCGGAGACATCGACAGCATGGATGACGATGCAGGAGATACCGATGAACCATCGCCCATAGGGCATTGGACAGCCACCTCATCTCACGATGTATACATGGTGGATACCCCTAAAGGAAGCGACAACGAGGAAAAAGGGGATGTGACGGGAGATCGACCCCCCGGAAAGCAATCAAAGCGTCGGCGTAAACGCCGACCCAAGCCCCGCCTTGACAAAAACCCAGCCATAGAGCAGGACGAGCCGGTAGGCGACGAGCAGGCCTTAGAGCAACCATCCGAACAAGGAAACACGGATAGAGAAACCGAACATCCCTCCTCTGGCGAAAACGGCATTCCAGACGACCTCACGCCGAATAAACTTATGGCGCAGAAGAATCTACACGAGAGGCTCGTCGCAACTGCACGCAGCCTAAAGAAGCAGAAGCGGAAGCTAAAAACAGCGGAAGACGCACTCCGGATTAGATGGAGCAAAGTAATCAATACCATAGATAAGTACGGCGACAGTCGCCGCACTAAAAGCTATCCGAAAAGAAAGCTACTGCCTGAATTCGATGAAGAGGCCCTAGAGCCCTCGCATTCAAAAAATGAAAAAGCCACACGGTCAGATAGACGACCCCATAAAGCGGCAAGCGGCGCCGCACCTAAATCGCCATGCGACCCACTTAAGGATTCGCATCATGGCCCAGTCAGGTCCATCTATGGGCCAAGAAAGCAAGCTCTCGTAAGCAACGCTACGAAGCCATCATCAGAATCCGACACACCCAAATACAGGGGCGCCGCACACCCCCTATGTTTCACTGATGAGGTCCTGAACTATGAATTCCCAGAAGGATTCAAACCAGTAAACATAGAGGCATATGATGGAACAACAGACCCTAGAGTCTGGATCGAGGATTATATCCTCCACATACACATGGCTAGAGGAGATGATCTCCATGCCATAAAATATCTACCCCTTAAGATTAAAGGGCCAGCCCGGCATTGGCTTAAAAGCCTTCCCGAGAACACAATTGGAAGCTGGGAAGAGCTCGAGGATGCTTTCCGAGCAAACTTTCAAGGGACCTATGTCCGCCCTCTGGATGCAGACGACCTTAGTCACATAACTCAACAACCCAGAGAATTAGCTCGGCAGTTCTGGAATAGATTCCTCACTAAAAAGAATCAGATAGTCGACTGTCCGGACGCCAAAGCCTTAGCAGCTTTCAGGCATAACGTCCGAGACGAATGGCTCGCCAGACACCTCGGCCAAGAAAAGCCAAGAACAATGGCCGCACTAACAAGCCTCATGACCCGCTTTTGTGCAGGAGAGGACAGCTGGTTGGCAAGGTGCAGCCCCAGCGACCCAAGTACATCCGAAACTAGGGATGGAAATGGAAAACCGCGACGCAACAAGGACCGTCGCTGGACTAAGGACAAAAATCCAAAGAGCATGGCAGTCAATGCCGGATTCAAAGGCTCACGACGAAATCAGGAAAAATTGCCCCCCAGGATAACAGGGACGATCCATCCAACCTAAATAAAATCCTGGACAGGATATGTCAGATACACAGTACTCCCGGGAAGCCTGCTAACCATACCCACAGAGACTGTTGGGTTTTCAAACAATCCGGCAGACTCAATGCCGAACACAAGGGGCTCGACACACCAAGCGAAGACGAGGACGAACCCCAAAAGCAGAGCACCAGGAAACAAAAGAACTTCCCACAAGAAGTAAAAACAGTGAACTCACTTCACATAACAAAGTGTGTGGTACCCGTAAAGGTATGCACCACACGGCCCATCCCCAAAGGGTCCCGCCACTGGTTGTCAAAACCGATCATCTTCGATCAGCTAGATTATTCTAGGAATATCAAGAATGTAGGCTGGACTGCCTTGATACTCAATCCAATAATTGGCGGACTCCAGTTTTCAAATGTCCTTATGGACGGCGGCAGTGGACTAAACCTGATATATCAGGATACAATCCAGCACATGGGGATAAACCCAGCAAGAATCCACCGCAGCAAAACCTCCTTTCAAGGGGTAATACCTGGTCCGGACACCCACTGTACGGGTTTTCTCCGGCTCACAGTCACATTCGGCTCTGCCGATAACCTCCGCCGCGAAAAGCTGACCTTCCATACCGTCCCGTTCTCAAGTCGCTATCAAGCACTACTGGGACGCGAAGCTTTCGCTCGCTTTAACGCAATACCGCATTATGCATCTCTTACGCTTAAGATGCCCGGTCCACGAGGCATCATCTCTTTGAAGGGGAAGCACTAAAATGCGCCTCCCCAAGCGGAGGACTGTGCGGCCGCTTTGAAAGCCCCACAGCAAAATGGCCTCACCGGCCAAAAAACTTCAAAATAGGTCATTCAAGACCATGAACACGGATAGACGAGTTTGGTGCAAAATCATCATTGATGCAGGCCTAGAAGCCATATACCCCCCCCCTCTAGGGGCTCCACGCATATACAATAAGAGACAATAAAGCTCAACCTTATATACCTTACTTTATACTTTACTTATTTTTTTTGGCACGACCCGTTTTCAACTCAGTTCCTCTCTTTTACAGATGAATGTCGTGGGCGCCCGTCCAGGATACGGCACAACGGAGACACAGGCGCAGACGTGCAGTAGGGACCCGTCCTAAAGGATTGTTTTTAGATTAAGACCCTGCATAAACCTTTTTTACTGTCTCTTGTTGCTACACATCCCCTGGTTTTTTCTTTCTGATATAACCAAGGAGGAGGCTGGCGTCTTGGCATGTGGCCACGCCAGAAATTTCGCACATACCTGGACACTAGGGGCTTTTTTAATAATAAAGAGTGTTGTTTCGCCCGCACTCATAAAGACCGAACACCTTAGGGAGTGTTCGGCGTCGCGAGTTTTGGCATTATATACATCAGCTCCGAATCATGTCTTTGGTCAAATGTTGGGTTGCCCGGCTCCTGAGTTCGGCTACCTTACATTCCGCTCTATCGGCTAAGGTAGCACCAGGAGAACTACTGCGATTGTGCCCCCGGTTCGGCCGGGCGAGCACCTCAGTAGAGAAAGCCGAAAACTGACTGTCATGATGTAGCGTGAGACTGGTCAGCCACTCGATGACCTATCGGAATCTATCGGATTCCTCCGCTTTAACGAAGGGCCGCTTCTCGGTTAGGCACATACGCGCCCCGAATTCGGACGAGCGCAGTTGCCACCAAGGAGCTACCTAAAGAGTCTCATTGTCCAACTCCTATGGCTAAGTGAAAGTGTTAAAGCATTATAGTCCGGTTGCCTGGCCCGCTGCGCTATCACCTCCTTTGTAGGACCAAGACGTTGGGTTAAGTGTGAAAATGTGTCTTCTGCGAGCACCCCCGCACTATGTGCGTGGGGGCTGAAGCCAACGACTGCCATCTTTCAGATTCTATACATATATCTTAAAAACGGCCGCACATGAGGGGTTCCCAATACTTGGAGGCACAAGTATAAAAAAGTCCACTACAGTTTATCAAAATATTACTTTTCAATTACATATGCTATCATAACATAGCATCTTTCGAGCACTGCGTCTCTATTACACGAGCGCCTTCAAGGACTTCTTGAAAATAGTGCTCGGAAGGTACTCGGCTTTTGTCCGAATCTCGGGACGCAACAACGGTGGTCTCCATCTCTGCCCAGTATGTCTTGACACGGGCAAGAGCCATCCTTGCGCCCTCTATGCATGCTGACCTCTTCATTGCATTAATACGCGGCACCGCGTCAAGGAATTGCTGCACCAAGCTGAAATAACTCTTCGGCTTCGATCTCCCCGGCCACAAATGATCCATGACGTACTTCATGGCGAGTCCGGACAACCTATTCAGTTCGGCCCATTGAGCCAAACGATCATCCACTGCCAGTGGATGCTCTGGATTGTGAAACTGCGACCAGATAAGCTTTTCCACTTCGCGATCTTTCTGATCTCGAAAGTGTTCGGTCGCATCAGCGGCACTCGCTGCCAAGTCCAGGTAGGTGTCCTCCACACTCCACATCCGGTCCAATGGAGCAAACGTCGGATCACAAAACTTCCTCCGCGGCATAAAGGGCTTTCCAGCCGCAATCTGTTCGGCCTGACGCAGCTCCTCCTTCGCAGCTCTCATCACAGAGCAAGCGTCCTTGGCATCGGCAACGGCCTTCTCTAAGTCCGTCTGTCTCGCCCGGTTTTCTTTCTCAAGAAGTTTGTAATGGTCTGCAGCGCTCTTTAACTTCTCGGCCATCTCGGCTATCTCTTCTTTGCTTCGGCAGTGAGCAGCCTGTTCGGCTCTCAGCCCTTCAAGGGCCTTCTCGGCAGCCGCATCGCTTTTTCTGGCTTGCTCCTTAGCTCGGGCAAGTTCTGCCCTAAGATTCTCCATGGCGGCCGTACCATCTGCGTCAAGCACACACACTGTAAGACACTGGCATGAAGCTCCTCTTACCTGATGCCGCCCGAAGAATTACATACCTTGAGCCTCATCAAGCCGCTTGTTGACAAGCGCGATGTCGGCATCTGCCACATCCAGTTGCCGCTTTAGTTCGGCCACATCATCAGTTCGGCTTGATTCCGGACACCTCGCCACCTACATTCAAAGGCGACATCTTAGACCTGGGATTATGATCCTCTGCGTGCCGTCATTTCTTGACAACGCGCAGAGTCTCAGGGGCTACTATCTACACCGGGCACATCTTACTTATGTGCAACTGACAAAAGTGTACATTATCTAACGTACCTCAAAACCCGTCAGTAAACTTTTGACGGCCTCATGCAATCCGCTCTCTGCGGATGAAATCCTTTCAATCACCGTGCCCATCAATGCATGGTGCTCCTCTGAGATAGAAGCTCGCCCCAGCAGAATCTTTAGCTCCTCCGGCCGAGCACCAGACGGTGTCGGACTTGTCCTATGGCCTCTTTCGAAGGCCGGACGCGAAGAACCTCGGGGGCCACACAGCCACCTTCCGCCCCTGCCGGATTTGGAGAAACCCTCCGCGACGACACCTCAGTTTCGCCCGCCTCGCTAGGCGGTACGGCAGGGGGAGGCATCCCGCTCTCCATCATCTCCGGAAGAAGATCCCCCGAAGACGAGCTCTGCTGAGAAGGGCTGAGGTCCAAGCTACAAGGTAAAATTTCGGTTAATCTTCTCAGATATAAATCAAGGATTTCTCTCATCCCTCAAAAGGAAAACCTCCCTCTACTTACGGCTCGCTGGAGGGCTGATCCCCTTGAGGGCGTAGTCCGGCCGAGGAACTCCCCGGCGTCGGACCCTCTGACGAGGATTTCCTCCCCCGTTTTGAGGCCATGGTTTCCGGGTCGTCAGAGGCGGCTCTCTTCTTCCCCTTAGGAGAGGAATTGTCGGTTCCTCCCTTCGGAGCAGCCTCCTTCGAGGAGGCCATAGCTTCCTTGTCCACCCCCTCCAAAGGCATTATCTCCAGCATCCTGACCAGCACGGGATCCGGCCTGGTTTCAAGAAGGGGAGCCGGACACCTGATCAGCTTTGCCTTTGCTATCCACTCCTGTTTAAAAGGACGGCTCTTTTAGGGGCAAGTTTATGACAATTATACGGATAGAAGGTCCGGGCACAGGGTTGCTTACTTGAGTATCCGGGCGATTGCAGCTTAGGCCTGCGTCCTCGGTTAAATCCTGACACATCTCTTGTGATCCGAAGAACATTCTATACATCTCCGCGGGCGTTGCGCCCATAAAATTCTGGAGAGCTCGCGGTCCCTCTGGATTAAACTCCCACAGGCGAAGGGGGCGACGTTTGTCGGGCAATATTCGGCGAATCAGCATGACCTGCGTCACCTTGACCAAACTGAGGTCTCCTTCCAAGAGATCCTTAATTCGGCCCTGTAACAGGGGCACGTCTTTGGGCAAACCCCAATCTAATCCTTTGTTGACCCATGACGCTAGCTGTGATGGGGGACCCGAGCGAAAGGCAGGAGACGCCGCCCACTTGGCGCTCCTGGGAGTGGTGATATAGAACCATTCTCGTTGCCACAAGCCGAGCTCCTCTTGAAAGGAGCCCTTAGGCCATGGAACATCAGCATTCTTACTTATGATAGCGCCTCCGCACTCTGCGTGCCGTCCCTCGATCATCTTCGGCTCCAATCCAAAAGTCTTGAGCCATAATCCGAAGTGAGGAGTAACACGAAGGACCGCTTCGCACACAACGATGAATGAGGAAATGTGGAGGATGGAATCCGGAGCTAAGTCATGAAATTCCAGCCCGTAATAAAACAGCAGCCCCCTCACGAAGGGATCCATCGGGAAGCCTAACCCCCGAAGGAAGTGAGACATGAACACTACGCTCTCGCCGGGCTGGGGACTGGGAATAGCCTGCTTTTGAGCAGGCAACCTATGCGGAATTTCGGCGGTCAAGAACTTAGCCTCTCTCAACTTTAGCACGTCCTCCTCCGTGACGGAGCAGGGCATCCATCGGCCTCGAAGGTCGGAACCGGACATTGTTGAAGGTCCGAAGCGCCTGGAATCTGGGGCCTAGGGTGTTGGAACTCGAGGCGACGGGCGAACTTGTTTGAGATTGGCATAAAGAGTAAGGCCCTGGTCTCTTTATAAGAGGTTGAATACCAAGAGCCCTCCCCGTAACCGTTTGGGACTCACCTTTAATCGAGAAAACATGCTAACGGGCACGATTGGGTTACCCACGTCCGTATTGATGAGAATCCCGTAAAAGGGGGGCACACGATCTCTGCTTCGACAAGACGTGCCAAGGAAACCGCCTCGCAAAACATGCTGAGGTGGAAAAGTAAAAACGATTCGAGTAAAGAACTTGGCCGTAGTGTGATGACGCATTGCGGAATACGTCAGCAGATTTGATTTGTGTTAATATTATTCTCTCTATGGCAATATGTGAAAACTTATTTTGCAGAACCGGACAGTACTCTTGGTGTTTACAATCTTCTATGAAGGACTTGGAGGAGGAACCCTCCTTGCAATGCCGAAGAAAATTTGCGTGCCGGACTCGTCGTCATTGAAGCCTAGTTCAGGGGCTACTGAGGGAGTCCTGGATTAGGGGGTGTTCGGGTAGCCGGACTATACCTTCAACCGGACTCCTGGACTATGAAGATACAAGATTGAAGACTTCGTCCCGTGTCCGGATGGGACTTTCCTTGGCGTGGAAGGCAAGCTTGGCGATGCGGATATTCAAGATCTCCTACCATTGTAACCGACTTTATGTAACCCTAACCCTATCCGGTGTCTATATAAACCAGAGGGTTGTAGTCCGTAGGCAATCAACTCCATATACAACAGTCATACCATAGGCTAGCTTCTAGGGTTTAGCCTCCTTGATCTCGTGGTAGATCTACTCTTGTACTACCCATATCATCAATATTAATCAAGAAGGACGTAGGGTTTTACCTCCATCAAGAGGGCCCGAACCTGGGTAAAACATCGTGTTCCCTGCCTCCTGTTACCATCCGGCCTTGACGCACAGTTCGGGACCCCCTACCCGAGATCCGCCGGTTTTGACACCAACAGGCACCCCATAGACACAACAATTGATCATTGATCTCTTAGCCGTGTGTGATGCCCCCTTCCACCATAATCCTCGATAATATTGTAGCAGTGCTTAGGCGAAGCCCTGCGATGGTAGAACATCAAGATCGTCACCACACCGTCATGCTGACGAAACTCTTCCCCGACATTCTGCTGGATCGGAGTCCGGGGATCGCCATCGAGCTGAACGTGTGCTAGAACTCGGAGGTGCCGTAGTTTCGGTGCTTCATCGGTCGGGCCGTGAAGACGTACGACTACATCAACAACGTTGTGCTAACGCTTCTGCTTTTGGTCTACGAGGGTACGTAGACAACACTCTCCCCTCTTGTTGCTATGCATCACCATGATCTTGCGTGTGCGTAGGAATTTTTTAGAAATTACTATGTTCCCCAACAATAATCACCCAAGTGTTCAAGCATATTTGAATTGTATTTCAATTGTCTACCAAAATAAGCATTAAAATATTCTAGCTTCACCATAAAATTATCAAACTCATCTAAGCATTGGCTAGCAAACTTAGTAAGAGGGATTTCAGCTTTATCATAAATATAGAGAGAATTTACCTTTACTACCTGTGTCGGGTTATCAAGACCATGTATTTCTTCAATAGGAGGTAAATTATTAACATCTTTAGCTGTAATACCTTTTTCTTTCATAGATTTCTTTGCCTCTTACATATCTTCAGGACTGAGAAATAGAACACCTCTTTTTTCGGAGTTGGTTTAGGAATAGGCTCAGGAGCTGGCTGAGGAAGTGTCCAATTATTTTCATTTGTCAACATATTATTCAATAGAATTTCAGCTTCATCCGGTGTTCTTTCCCTGAAAACATAACTAGCACAACTATTCAGGTAATCTCTGGAAGCATCGGTTAGTCCATTATAAAAGATATCAAGTATTTCATTTTTCTTAAGAGGATGATCAGGCAAAGCATTAAGTAATTGGAGAAGCCTCCCCCAAGCTTGTGGGAGACTCTCTTCTTCAATTTGCACAAAATTATATATATATCCCTCAAAGCAGCTTGTTTCTTATGAGCAGGGAAATATTTAGCAGAGAAGTAATAAATCATATCTTGGGGACTACACACACAACTAGGATCCAGAGAATTAAACCATATCTTAGCATCACCCTTTAATGAGAACGGAAATATTTTAAGGATATAAAGGTAGCAAGATTTCTCATCATTAGTGAACAGGGTGGCTATATCATTTAATTTAGTAAGATGTGCCACAACAGTTTCAGATTCATAGGCATGAAAAGGATCAGATTCAACCAAAGTAATTATATCAGGATCAATAGAGAATTCATAATCCTTATCAGTAACACAGATAGGTGAAGTAGCAAAAGTAGGGTCAGGTTTCATTCTAGCATTAAGGGATTGCTGCTTCCATTTAACTAATAACCTCTTTAGATCATATCTATCATTGCAAGCTAAAATAGCTCTAGCAGATTCTTCATCCAGAACATAACCCTTAGGAACAACATGCAATTCATATTTATTAGGGGGAGAATCTTCATCATCACTTTCATCAATATTATCAGTTTCAATAATTTCATTCTCTTTAACCCTAGCAAGTTGTTCATCAAGAAATTCACCAAGTGGCACAGTAGTATCAAGCGTACAAGTAGTTTCATCATAAGTATCATGCATAGCAGAAGTGGCATCATCAATAACTTGTGACATATCAGAACGAATAGCAGAAGCAGGTTTAGGTGTCGCAAGCTTACTCAAAACAGAATGTGAATCAAGTGCAGAGCTAGATGGCAGTTCCTTACCTCCCCTCGTAGTTGAGGGATAAATCTTGGTTTTTGGATCTCTCAAGTTCTTCATAATGATAAGCAGATATAAATCCCAAGTGACTCATAGAATAGAGCTATGCTCCCCGGCAACGGCACTAGAAAATAGTCTTGATAGCCCACAAGTATAGGGGATCGCAACAGTTTTCGAGGGTAGAGTATTCAACCCAAATTTATTGATTTGACACAAGGGGAGCCAAAGAATATTCTCAAGTATTAGCAGCTGAGTTGTCAATTCAACCACACCTGGAAACTTAATATCTGCAGCAAGGTATTCAGTAGCACAGTAATATGATAGTAGTGGTAACGGTGGCAAAAGAGAATGGTAACAGAAGTAATATTTTTGGGTTTTGTAGTGATTATAACAGCAGCAACGGAAAATTAATTAAGCGAAGAACAATATATGAAAAGCTCATAGGCAATGGATCGGTGATGCAGAATTATGCCGGATGCGATCGATCATGTAACAGTCATAACCTAGGGTGACACAGAAATAGCTCCAGTTCATCAATGTAATGTAGGCATGTATTCCGAATATAGTCATACGTGCTTATGGAAAGAACTTGCATGACATCTTTTGTCCTACCCTCCCGTGGCAGCAGGGTCCTATTGGAAACTAAGGGATATTAAGGCCTCCTTTTAATAGAGTACTGGACCAAAGCATTAACACATAGTGAATACATGAACCCCTCAAACTACGGTCATCACCGGGAGTGGTCCCGATTATTGTCACTTCGGGGTTGCCGGATCATAACACATAGTAGGTGACTATAGACTTGCAAGATAGGATCAAGAACTCTCATATATTGATGAAAACATAATAGGTTCAGATCTGAAATCATGGCACTCGGGCCCTAGTGACAAGCATTAAGCATAGCAAAGTCATAGCAGCATCAATCTCAGAACATAGTGGATACTATGGATCAAACCCTAACAAAACTAACTCGATTACATGATAAATCTCATCCAACCCATCACCGTCCAGCAAGCCTACGATGGAATTACTGACGCACGGTGGTGAGCATCATGAAATTGGTGATGGAGGAAGGTTGATGATGATGATGGCGACGGATTCCCCTCTCCGGAGCCCCGAACGGACTCCAGATCAGCCCTCCCGAGAGGTTTTAGGGCTTGGTGGCGGCTCCGTATGGTAAAACGCGATGAATCCTTCTCTCTGATTTTTTTCTCCCCGAAAGCAAATATATAGAGTTGGGGTTGAGGTCAGAGGAGCTCCAAGGGGGCCACGAGGTAGGGGGCATGCCCAAGGGGGGCAGGCGTGCCCCCCACCGTCGTGGCTAGGGTGTGGGCCCCTTGGTCTTCATCTTTTGAAAGTATTTTTTATTATTTCCAAAAAGATCTTCCGTGAAGTTTCAGGTCATTCCGAGAACTTTTGTTTCTGCACATAAATAACACCATGGCAATTCTGCTAAAAACAGTGTCAGTCCGGGTTAGTTCGATTCAAATCATGCAAGTTAGAGTCCAAAACAAGGGCAAAAGCGTTTGGAAAAGTAGATTTGATGGAGACATATCAATAGTCATGGAAGCAATTGTTGGCGAGACGACAACAATGCTGCAATGGAGATCAAGGTGTCAAGCCGGGGACGATGGTGATCATGATGGTGCTTTGGAGATGGAGATCAAAGGCACAAGATGATGATGGCCATACCATATCACTTATATTGATTGCATGTGATGTTTATCCTTTATGCATCTTATTTTGCTTAGTACGGCAGTAGCATTATAAGATGATCTCTCACTAAATTTCAAGGTATAAGTGTTTTCCCTAAGTGTGCACCATTGCTATAGTTCGTCATGCCAAGATGCCACGTGATGAACGGGTGTGATAAGCTCTACGTTCACATACAACGGGTGCAAGCCAATTTTGCACAAGTAGAATACTTGGGTTAAACTTGACGAGCCTAGCATATGCAGATATGGCCTCGGAACACTGAGACCGAAAGGTGGAGCGTGCATCATATAGTAGATATGATCAACATAGTGATGTTCACCATTGAAAGCTACTCCATCTCACATGATGATCGTACATGGTTTAGTTGATATGGATCACGTGATCACTTAGATGATTAGAGGGATGTCTATCTAAGTGGGAGTTCTTAAGTAATATTATTAATGAACTTTAATTTATCATGAACTTAGTACTTGATAGTATTTTGCATGTCTATGTTGTTGTAGATAAATGGCCCGTGCTATTGTTCCGTTGAATTTTAATGCGTTCCTAGAGAAAGCTAAGTTGAAAGATGATGGTAGCAACTACACGGACTGGGTCTGTAACTTGGGGATTATCCTCATTGTTGCACATAAGAATTACGTCCTGGAAGCACTGCTAGGTGCAAAGCCCGCTGCAGGAGCAACACCAGATGTTATGAACGTCTGGTAGAGCAAAGCTGATGACTACTCGATAGTTCAGTGTGCTATGCTTTACGGCTTAGAATCGGGACTTCAACGGTGTTTTGAACATCATGGATCATATGATATGTTCCAGGAGTTGAATTTAATATTTCAAGCAAATGCCCGAATTGAGAGATATGAAGTCTCCAATAAGTTCTACATCTGCAAGATGGAGGAGAATAGTTCTGTCAGTGAACATATACTCAGAATGTATGGGTACCACAACCACTTGACTCAACTGGGAGTTAATCTTCCCGATGATAGTGTGATTGACAGAGTTCTTCAATCACTGCCACCAAGCTACAAAAGCTTCCTGATGAACTATAATATGCACTGGACAAATAAGACAATTCTCGAGCTCTTCGCGATGCTAAAAGCTACGGAGGTAGAAATCAAGAAGGAGCATCAAGTGTTGATGGTTAACAAGACCACTAGTTTCAAGAAAAAGGGCAAAGGGAAGAAGGGGAACTTCAAGAAGAACGGCAAGCAAGTTGCTGCTCAAGTGAAGAAGCCCAAGTCTGGACCTAAGCCTGAGACTGAGTGCTTCTACTGCAAAGGGACTGGTCACTAGAAGCGGAACTGCCCCAAGTATTTGGCGGATAAGAAGGATGGCAAAGTGAAAGGTATATTTGATATAAATGTTATTGATGTGTACCTTACTAATGCTCGCAGTAGCGCCTGGGAATATGATACTGGTTTTGTTGCTAATATTTGCAACTCGGACCAGGGGCTACGGATTAAGCGAAGATTGGCTAAGGACGAGGTGACGATGCACGTGGGAAATGGTTCCAAAGTCGATGTGATCGCAGTCGGCACGCTACCTCTACATCTACCTTCGGGATTAGTCTTTGACCTGAATAATTGTTATTTGGTGCCAGCGTTAAGCATGGACATTATATCCGGATCTTGTTTGATGCGAGACGGTTATTCATTTAAATCAGAGAATAATTGTTGTTCTATTTATATGAGTAATATCTTTTATGGTCATGCTCCCTTGATGAGTGGTCTATTTTTATTGAATCTCGATAGTAGTGATACACATATTCATAGTATTGAAGCCAAAACATATAAGTTTAATAATGATAGTGCAACTTATTTGTGGCACTGCCGTTTAGGTCATATTGGTGTAAAGCGCATAAAGAAACTCCATGCTGATGGGCTTTTGGAATCACTTGATGCTTGCGAACCATGCCTCATGGGCAAGATGACTAAGACTCCGTTCTCCAGAAGAATGGAACGAGTAACAGACTTATTGGAAATAATACATACTGATGTATGCGGTCCAATGAGTGTTGATGCTCGTGGCGGGTATCGTTATTTTCTGACCTTCACACATGATTTGAGTAGATATGGGTATGTCTACTTGATGAAACATAAGTCTGGAACATTTGAAAAGTTCAAAGAATTTTAGGGTGAAGTGGAAAATCATCATAACAAGAAAATTAAGTTTCTGCGACCTGATCGTGGAGGTGAATATTTGATTTATTAGTTTGGTCTTCATTTGAAACAATGTAGAATAGTTTCACAACTCACTCCATGTGGAACACCACAGCATAATGGTGTGTCTGAACGTCGTAACCGCACTTTATTAGATATGGTGCGATCTATGATGTCTCTTACTGATTTACCGCTATCGTTTTGGGGTTATGCTTTAGAGACGACTACATTCACATTAAATAGGGCACCATCGAAATCCGTTGAGATGACACCATATGAACTGTGGTTTGGCAAGAAACCCAAGTTGTCATTTCTTAAAGTTTGGGGTTGTGATGCTTATGTGAAAAAGCTTCAACCTGATAAGCTCGAACCCAAATCGGAGAAATGTTTCTTCATAGGATACCCAAAGGAGACTGTTGGGTACACCTTCTATCACAGATCCGAAGGCAAGATATTCATTTCTAAGAATGGATCCTTTCTAGAGAAGGAGTTTCTCTCGAAAGAAGTGAGTGGGAGGAAAGTAGAACTTGATGAGGTAGCTATACCTTCTCCCTTATTGGAAAGTAGTTCATCACAGAAATCAGTTCCAGTGATTCCTACACCAATTAGTGAGGAAGCTAATGATGATGATCATGAAACTTCTGATCAAGGTACTACCGAACCTCGTAGGTCAACCAGAGTAAGATCCGCACCAGAGTGGTACGATAATCCTGTTCTGGAGCTCATCTTACTTGACCATGACGAACCTACAAACTATGAGGAAGCGATGATGAGCCCAGATTCCGCAAAAAGGCTTGAGGCCATGAAATCTGAGAGGGGATCCATGTATGAGAACAAAGTGTGGACTTTGGTTCACTTGCCCGATGATCGGCAAGCCATATAGAATAAATGGATCTTCAAGAACAAGATTGACGCTGACGGCAATGTTACTGTCTACAAATCTCGACTTGTTGCGAAAGGTTTTCGACAAGTTCAAGGAGTTGACTACGATGAGACCTTCTCATCCGTAGCGATGCTTAAGTCCGTCCGAATCATGTTAGCAATTGCCGCATTTTATGATTATGAAATTTGGCAAATGGATGTCAAAATTGCAATCCTGAATGGATACCTTAAAGAAGAGTTGTATCTGATGCAACCAGAAGGTTTTGTCGATCCAAAAGGTGCTAACAAAGTGTGTAACCTCCAGCTATCCATTTATGGACTGGTGCAAGCATCTCGGAGTTGGAATACATGCCTTGGTAGTGTGATTAAAGCATATGGTTTTATACAGACTTTTGGAGAAGCATGTATTTACAAGAAAGTGAGTGGGAGCTCTGTAGCATTTCTGATATTATATGTGGATGACATATTGTTGATCGGAAATGATACTGAATTTCTGAATAGCATAAAAGGATACTTGAATAAGAATTTTTCAATGAAAGACCTCGGTGAAGCTGCTTACATATTGGGCATCAAGATCTATAGAGATAGATCAAGGCGCTTAATTGGACTTTCACAAAGCACATACCTTGATAAAGCTTGGAAGAAGTTCAAAATGGATCAAGCAAAGAAAGGGTTTTTGCCTGTGTTACAAGGTGTGAAGTTGAGTCAGACTCAATGCCCAACCACCGCAGAAGATAGAGAGAAAATGAAAGTCATTCCCTATGCCTCAGCCATAGGTTCTATCATGTATGCAATGTTGTATAGTGTATACCAGACCTGATGTGTGCCTTTCTATTAGTTTAGCAGGGAGGTACCAAAGTAATCCAGGAGTGGATCACTGGACAGCGGTCAAGAACATCCTGAAATACCTGAAAAGGATTAAGGATATGTTTCTCATTTATGGAGGTGACAAAGAGCTCGTCATAAATGGTTATGTCGATTCAAGCTTTGACACTGATTCGGATGACTCTAAGTCACAAACCAGATATGTATTTTTATTGAATGGTGGAGCTGTCAGTTGGTGCGGTTCTAAGTAGAGCGTTGTGGCAGGATCTACGTGTGAAGCGGAATACATAGCTGCTTCGGAAGCAGCAAATGAAGGAGTCTGGATGAAAGAGTTCATATCCGATCAAGATGTAATACCTAGTGCATCGGGTCCAATGAAAATATTTTGTGACAATACTGGTGCAATTGCCCTGGCAAAGGAATCCAGATTTCACAAGAGAACGAAGCACATCAAGAGATGCTTCAATTCCATCCATGATCAAGTCAAGGAGGGAGACATAAAGATTTGCAAGATACATACGGATCTGAATATTGCAGACCCATTGACTAAGCCTCTCTCACGAGCAAAACATGATCAGCACCAAGACTCCATGGGTGTTAGAATCATTGTTGTGTAATCTAGATTATTGACTCTAGTGCAAGTGGGAGACTGAAGGAAATATGCCCTAAGGGCAATAATAAAGTTGTTATTTATATTTCCTTGTATCATGATAAATTTTTAATATTCATCCTAGAATTGTATTAACCAGAAACTTAGTACATGTGTGAATACATAGACAAACAGAATGTCCCTAGTATGCCTCTACTAGACTAGCTCGTTAATCAAAGATGGTTAAGTTTCCTAGCCACAGACATGTCTTGTCATTTGATGAACGGGGTCACATCATTAGAGAATGATGTGATGGACAAGACCCATCCGTTAGCTGAGCACTTTGATCATTTAGTTTATTGCTATTGCTTTTTTCATGACTTATACATGTTCCTATGACTATGAGATTATGCAACTCTTGAATATCAGAGGAACACTTAGTGTGCTATCAAACGTCACAATGTAACTGGGTGATTATAAAGATGCTCTACAGGTGTCTTCGATGGTGTTTGTTGAGTTGGCATAGATCGAGACTAGGATTTGTCACTTTGTGTATCGGAGAGGTATCTCTGGGACCTCTCGATAATGCACATCACTATGAGCCTTGCAAGAAATGTGACTAATGAGTTAGTCACGGGGTGATGCATTACGAAACGAGTAAAGAGGCTTGCCGGTAACGAGATTGAACTAGGTATGATGATACCGACGATCGAATCTTGGGCAAGTAACATACCGATGACAAAGGGAACAACGTATGTTGTTATGCGGTTTGACCGATAAAGATCTTCGTAGAATATGTAGGAACCAATATGAGCATCCAGGTTCCTCTATTGGTTATTGACCAGAGATGAGTCTCGGTCATGTCTACATAGTTCTCAAACCCGCACTACAAAAAAATACACTTCCGTAATGGTACGTGTTTGTGACAGTAGGTCGCGTTTTTTGTCATGCATGTGCATCCATTACGATTTTATGACAGAATGTAGATAGTCATACCTGTGCTGTCGTAGAAGTGTTCCATGACATTACCAAAATTATCATCACGGAAGTGTCCACTTCCATGACGATAAATATCGCGTCACAAAAGTGCTTTAGTCAAGGGTGACCGACACATGGCATCCATGGTAACAGAACGCCGTTAAGCTATCGGGTCCGGTTTTGGATCCAATAACCCATTAACAACCCCGACCGATGGGGATTTTCGAGGTGTAAAATCATCATTGGCTGGAGGAAACATGTGTCGGCTCACCGTTGGGACAGATGTCATCCACTCATTGGACCCTAGGCGCCTATGATAGGTCGACACGTGGCACGGCCCAACAGAGGCCCATTCCTGTGAAAAGGCCAGCCCGCTTGACTTGGTCAAAAGGTGGCGGGCTGGCCCACGGAAATCCTATTAACGGCATGTTCGCATATAGCCCATTTATAGCCCGCTAACTCACGGCCCGTTATGGCCTACCGGAATTAGGCCCAGTAGCGTCATCTGGGCCGTCCAATATGATTCCAGCCCATTGTAACTTCCGGCCCATGTATAGTCCATGACGTATTTCAGCCCATATGAGTCCCCTTGTAACTCTTGGCCCATTAACGGCCCGTGGTGAAACCGGCCCGTAATGAATAGTGTATCGCTTTATACCCATTAGCGGCCCATTATTCCATTGGGTCGTTTCCAGCCCGTGTTACCTTTCGGCTTTCTCGGGGCCCATTTATTCTTGGGCTCATTTCTAGCATTCGGTTACTTACGGCTCGTTACTGGCCTTTTCTGCTTGTGAGCCAAATTCTGCTTGTTGGGCCATTTTCATAGCACCATCAAATACGGCCTATTAACGGCCCGTTATGGTCAGCCCATAAAACATACGATTTCCAGTCTAGCCCGTTTACGGCCCCTTATACGGCCCGTACAAGGCCCATAGATGAGATGGCCCGTAGAAGGCCCATTGATCCGACGGCCCATAGAAGGCCCATTGATCCGACGGCCCATGGACCCGACAGCCGATAGAAGGCCCATGGATCCGACAGCCCATAGAAGGCCCATAGATCCGACGGCCATAGAAGGCCATGTATCGTCCGTCCCATAGATGGCCCATGGATTGTACGGCCTGTGGAGGGCCATGGTCACTACAATGTTTGGGCGAGTTGGCCCCTGTTTAAACGATATAGCATATTCAAAGAATTATCCTACTCTATACTATCACCTCTAAAAACATACACTATACAATAAAGAGAGTAAGGCATAGAAACGTAGAATAATCCTACACTATACAATAAAGAAATTACAGCCGATTATACCCACTGGGCATTATGATTTGGCACCAGTAATAATAAAGCATACACAAACAGAAAATTACATACACTGGGCAAATACAGCTCCTACATCATGGACGCGCATCAACATAACTTACCATTTGAACTATAATCTCTTCAGAAAATAGGATTGGCCAGATTTAGATAGCACAAATTTTAGTCTGCAAAATCTCCAATTCCTACGTTGTTACCTCAGTGTCTTGTTTCATTTTTTTGACTCCTGCATCTAATACCTGCATGTCCAGTCTCAACTTGTTGATTGTACGTTGAGAATCATGTACACGTTGTCTTGCCACCTCTAGTTGATGCTCGAGAACATCAGCACATTCCAATTCCAATCCATAATCATTCGGTAACGGCCATGCCGCACTGCTCACAGATCTTTGTGTTGATGTCACTTCATGCTGAAATGTTTCTGTAAGTACACATGACTAGGGCAAAAATATAGTTACAACAGTGAAGCGAGCAAGATAGACTATTTTGTACATGGCAAAACATGACTAACAGTAATGTTACACGTCATGAAGCATAAGCAGGTGATATTTTAAAAATTATAAAAAATGTAGTCTGTGTAGCCTGCATACAGAAATCTCTCTTAGCTCACTAGAGGAGCATGATGTTGGGGCCCAATCCAAAACACAAACAAGTTACAAATTTAGACAGCATGTTGCGTAGAAGTAAGCAAGCAGTTGGCCATTCTGTAGCTCAATTAAAGTCTTAGGGAGCATAATGAACAACAGAGGGTTTCATACAAACATACTACAGCAAGCAAAACTATACAATCATTAGCCTAGTATAAACTAGATTGTGAGCCTCATGCAATAATAGTTGGTTAATAGACTTCAAAGCTCCAGGCACACTTCAGCGAAGTAATTAAATAGTAAGGCCTTTAATTATGTCAACTAATAGTTATACAAGTACCCAACATCAGGCATCATTCTTTGGGCATCTCATTAACTGACGACAAATAAAGCAATTGAAAAGAGCAAATTAACGATGCCTGAAACAAACAAGGAATTGAACTGTTGAGTTGGATACAGTGACTTACCTTAACAGGTTGAAGAGGCTCAGCGTGGCTCCTACTTCTCTTGCAAGGCTCCTTCCTAACATCTTGTACATGGAAATCCTCAATCTTATCTTCATTGCACCCCTCTGCAAGGTGACACAAACTAGTTACTCGTCTCCTTGGAAGATAAATATGCATACTTTCTAGCCTGTGAACACAAAAGGATGAGATTATAACAAAACAACACCACATAATGAAACATGCCGCATCTCTTGCACTTGCACACAATGAAATGAGCATTTACTACGTCTGCATTATGTAAAAACTAGGCATACCTTCGAACTGGATCTCCAGGTACTCTTGGAGAGCCTACTTTAGTGTACATCCAAACCTTTATGTCACATATGAGTTAGAAAAGGCCCCACTACAGCAGACCTTAGTGTTTAAATCGTTGACAAGCTCTGTTAGAGTGTTAGGTCAAGAATATCAAGTAATCAAAGCAAACAGTCCTAGTATGGTTGGCTGATGCAAACAAGCAATTGAACAGATGTGTGAGCAAATCTTACATATCAAGAAAAGAAACAAAGAAGGAGGCTTAAAGACCATCACTTGACTGACCAGATTTAAGGGGCATTTATACATCATGTGCAACGTATGAACTAACATAAACATTGCATATTCCAGATTCTACAATGGAATGCACATGTATTAGGTTATGCCATGTATGATGATGCCTAAATGTAAACTATAGCAGGCGGGAGTGATTCATCATTGCATGCACAACTGAATTGCAGGTTAAGGGCCAGTTCTATTCCGCCTTTTCAGGTCTTATTGTCAAAATAAGCCATAAAAGATGTAAAGAAGTCATTTTTGAGTTATGGGCTTAGGCTTAACTAATTTTGCTTTGGAGGGGGTGTTTCGGGTAGAACCTCACTAAAAATTGAAGGGAAGGGGAATAGTGAAATGACTCTATTGTATGTCTATATTACACTCAAAATGCAACGGCTGACGCCCGTGTCACACATCACCCTCAAGTACAAACAAACACATAAGCGTTCATTGCCCTGCCCGGTTGCATCTCCTCTCCCCTTTCCCTCTACCTTGATCCCCTGCCTGCAACACTAGGGTTCCTCCAGCGAGCCGTCGCCACTAGTCCCATCTTGCCTGGTCCTCGATGATGCTCTCTCCAGCTAGGCTACATGGCCGGCGGGTAGGGGGAAATCTCCTTGGCTGCTGCTCCCTCTGGTGACGCCCCTCATTCTCATGGTCTCCAGCAACTGCTCCACTGTGGTTCGTCCAACGCACTACCCCGGCAGGCGCTGCACAACTACGGCTGATGCCACACTGCGGCAGAAGGCACCTTATTCCCCCTCCCCACTGAGGGAGTCCTGGATTAGGGGGTCCTCGCACAGCCGGACAATATCCTTTGGCCGGACTATTGGATTATGAAGATACAAGATTGTAGACTTCGTCCCATGTCCGGGTGGGACTCTCCCACTACTAGAAAAAGGGCTATAGATGGGATTGACACTAATGGCGCACCAGACAAGCGGTGCGCCATTAGTATATACTAATGGCGCACCACCTTCTGATACGCCATTAGAGCTGAAACTACTAATGGCGCACCTGGCCCAGGGTGCGCCATTAGTATCATTTTTTTTGAACTAGTGCGCCTGTCCAAACATACTAATGGCGCATCCAGACACAGTGCGCCATTACTAGTTGTAACTAGTAATGGCGCACCTGTCAGAAAGTGCGCCACTAATGTTGTTTTTTTTATTATATTTTTTATTCCTTTTTTTGCAAAACTACTAATGGCGCACTGTTCGACCGTGCGCCATTACTAGTTTAAACTAGTAATGGCGCACTGTGGAACAGTGCGCCATTAGTATGTTTTTTTTTGCAAAACTACTAATGGCGCACCACCAGAAGGTGCGCCATTAGTAACCTGGATTACTAATGGCGCATTTAGAGCTGGTGCGCCATTAGTAAGTGGGCAGCAACAAGATATTTTGGACAGCCTCTCCTACCCACACTCACTTTCTCCCCACTTCATTCTCTCCACCTCCTCCTTGTCTCGGTTGCCTCCTCTTTTTCACCTCATTTCCACCATAGATTCATTCAATTTAAGTGGTTAAATTACCTTGTTTTGATAGGTAAGTAAGGGGGGAAGCTATATTTATGTTGTTCTCCCTACAACAATGTGCACATGCACTTTTTATGGCCTAGCTAGATCTATGTATGTTCGTGGTGTTGCATATGTTTGTGGTGTTGCATATGTGTTTGTGTTTGGAGGTGTACCGGTATTTGAAATGTGATAGTTGCCAATATTTTGCCGGAATGTTGATTCATTTCCGTTTCGGCGAGAATTTTGGCATTGAGCATTCTTTTTGGTCCTATTTTTAGGGAAAGTCATGCCAAAAAATTTCTTGGTTCTAAAATATCGTTTTGCTCTACCCCGCAGGCGACCATGGTCTGCACGATGACCGAAGGCATCGTGAATAGGTTTTTGAGGTCCGCGAAGGCCGAGATGCTTCAAAAGAACGAGAAGGAGATAAGATGTCCGTGTCGAAGATGCAAGCTGAAGAGCCTTATTGCAGACCCGGAATCCGGGCAGGTGCGGGACCACCTGCTCTTGCGTGGTTTCATGGATGGCTATCGGTGGCAAGGTGATGAAGATGACTACGAAGTCATCCATGGGGGGCGGGCAAGAAATGAGGAAGGGCAGCAAGACAACCACCGCGGCTCGAGCGGGCGAGAAGATGAAGAATCCCAGGAGATGATCACGACGGTGATGCTGTACACAGTCATCATGTAGAAGATGCAGGACATGATGATGAGGAAGATGCCGGAGCAGACGACGGGCATGATCATGAAGATGATGATGCCGGCGGAGCAGACGACGCTGGACCATCGATGGGCTGGGTGCAGGACCCTCATATTCAAGAGCTGCTTCTCAAGCAGACGGATAACGCAAGAGCTGCCGCCTGAGAGAAAGCCAAGATGGATCAACTTGAGTTAGACGCGGTTACTCCATTGTATGAAGGATGCAGGCCCGAGGATACCCGCCTGAAAGTAACGCTCATGGCTCTGGAGATGAAGGTAAAACACAAAATGACCGACGCATGCTTCGACGAGAACATGTCATTCTGGCACGAACGTCTTCCCAAGGGGAACAAGTGCCCGACCAGTTTGGAGGAGGCGAAGAAAATTGTGTGTCCTCTGGATTTACCGCACGTGAAATACCATGTGTGCATGAACAATTGCATCATTTATCGGGACGAGCACGCAGAGTCTACCATATGTCCGGTGTGCGGCGTCACTCGATACAAGAAGAGGAAGAAAGCTCCTCGAAAAGTGGTGTGGTACTTTCCGATCACTCCTCGTTTGCAGCGGTATTTCGCGGACCCTAAGGTAGCAAAGCTCCTGCGTTGGCACGCGGATAGGGAGGAGTAGAAGCAAGAATATGACGCAAATGATCCGGAGATAGATAAAAAAGACAAGATGCTGAGTCACCCTAAGGATGCGAGCCAGTGGCAAGCGTTGAACTTCGAAGACCTAGAATTTGGGAATGATCCAAGGAACATAATGCTGGGCGCGAGCACCGATGGAGTCAATCCGTTTGGCAGCCAGAGAAGCACACATAGCACCTGGCCTGTGTTTGTGTGGATGTACAACCTTCCCCCCTGGTTGTGCATGAAGAGGAAGTACATTCACATGAGTATGCTAATTGAAGGACCGAAACAACCAGGGAATGACATCAATTTGTATCTGGGGCTGCTGAAAGAGGAGCTTGACACGCTGTGGAAAACGCCATCCAATACGTGGGACGCCGCAGAGAAAGAATATTTCCCTATGAGAGCCGCGCTGCTCACGACGGTGCACGACTATCTCGGTTACAGATATGTCGCGGGGCAGGTGGTCCACGGATTTTCTAGATGCGTCAGGTGCATGGATGACACAACGTATCGCCAGCTAGATAGAGATCCTGGGTCTTCGAAAACCGTGTTCATGGGACATCGAAGGTGGCTTCGCGACGATGACCCATGGAGAAAACGCAAGGATCTGTTCGATGGTGAAACCGAACCCCGAGGATGCTCGCGTACGAGGAGCGACGAGGAAATAGACGAGCTGTTGAAAAATTGGAAAGATTGCCCACTGCCGGGAAAGAAGCAAAAGGCGCCAGAGCCGGGAAAGAAGCGAAAGGCGCCAGAGCCGCTAGTGAAGGTATGGAAAACGAGGTCTGTTTTTTGGGACTTGCCGTACTGGAAGATCCACCATGTGCCTCACAGCCTTGATGTAATGCATATCACGAAGAACGTGTGCGAGAGTCTGCTTGGTACCCTGCTCAACATGCCAGAGAGGACCAAAGATGGGCCGAAAGCAAGGGCAGACTTGAAATCAATGGGCATCAGGCAGGAGCTTCACGCTATATATGATGATGATGATGATGATGATGATGATGATGATGATGATGATGAGGCGAAGCAGGACACGGAAAGTCATCGCAAAGGCAAAAAGGCCAAGAAGACCGGAAATGACTACCCTCCCGCGTGCTTCACTCTAAGTCAGGAGGAGATCGAGCAGTTTTTCACCTGCCTCCTAGGAGTAAAACTTCCTTACGGTTACGCGGGGAAGATAAGCAGATACCTAGACCCAGCGAAGCAGAAGTTCAGCGGGATGAAGTCTCACGACTGTCACGTGCTGATGACGCAGATACTTCCAGTTGCAATCCGTGGGATCATGGACACGCACATCCGTGAAATGCTATTTGGCCTATGCAACTTTTTCGACGTCATCTCTCGGAAGTCTGTTGGCGTGAGGCAACTCAGAAGGCTACAGGAAGAGATCGTGGTGATACTATGCGAGCTTGAGATGTACTTCCCGCCCGCATTCTTCGACGTTATGGTGCATCTGCTGGTCCATATCGTGGACGATATCATCCAACTCGGGACGACGTTCCTGCACAGCATGATGCCGTTCGAAAGGATGAATGGTGTCATCAAAGGATACGTTCGCAACATGTCACGTCCAAAGGGAAGCATAGCCAGGGGCTTTCTGACCGAAGAGTGCATCTCCTACTGCACGAATTATCTAGGCATCGAGAACCCTGTTGGTCTGCCCGTCAACAGGCACCTCGGCAGGCTCGCTGGATGAGGTCACCGTGAGGGTCGCCGCAAAATGCATGTCGACTTCGAGGGTCGACTCGCCGACTTTGAAAGAGCAAACCTAGTCGCGCTACAACACATAGACGTGGTCGATCCTTGGGTGGTAGAGCAAAAAACCTTTATTAAGAAGACGTACAATGACCGAGGCCAACAGAGGACGGACGGAGATATACTCAAAGAGCACAACTCATGTTTCACGCATTGGTTCAAGCAGAAGCTTCTGTTGTACCCTTTACATGAGGATTCTTCCGCGGAAGAACAACTCATATTCGCCTTGTCACAGGGCGCCGAGCACAACCTGATGACCTATGAGGCGTATGATATCAACGGCTACACATTCTACACCGAGGCCAAGGACATGAAGAGCGATGGTTATCAGAACTCCGGGGTAACGATGGAATCCTACACCGGTAACGACAAGGACAGATACTACGGAAGGATCGAGGAGATCTGGGAGCTGAGCTACGCTGGAGAGAAGGTCCCGATGTTCCGTGTCAGATGGGCGAAGAGCGTCCTAAAAGAAGACCGGTATTTCACCACCATGGTTATACCCGAAGCCAAATCCAAGACCGCGGGCGCAAACGTCACCGCGAAAAATGAGCCATGGGTACTGGCTTCCCAACTGGACCAATGCTTCTTCATTACCGACCCGTCAAAGCCCAGTCGTGTTGTCGTGAGGAGAGGCAAAAGGAAGATCATCGGAATGGATGGAGTAGCCAATGAGCAAGACTTCGACAAGTACGGCGACCCGAGGATCGAACATGACGACGATGATGAAGTAGCAGCATACACCACAAGAAGAAGCAGGACCACCCTACCTAAAGGACGTCCGTTCCACAGAAGAACTCCATTTGCGAAAAAGAAGGGCAAGAAGATTGTGAATAGATAGCTAGCTAAGATCGATTGTATTTAAATCGTAGCCTTCATTTCTCGATTGTATTTCATGGGCACTTTTTGAACTATCATGAATATTTTTAAATTTCATGGACACTCGATCTCGATCCCCCTCCATCTCGATCGCTATCCCACCTCGCTAGATCCGGTCCCCCTCGCCGCCGAGCACCCCCCGGTCCACCGGCCACCGCCGCCGACCCCCCGCACCCTCGATTCCCCTACTCAACCGCCGCCGCCGACCCCCCGCACCCCTCCCCTACTCAACCGCCGCCGCCGACCCCCCGCACCCCGTGCACCCTCCCCCGCTCCACCGGCATTACTGTTTGATGATATTTTTAAAAAAATTATTACTGTCTTATAAAAAAATATTACTGTTATGATTTAAACAAGTTTGAACATATTTAAACACAAATAAGTATCAAACAGCATTTTAAATGCATAAAAAAATTGTGGAGCCTGGGAATCGAACCCAGGACCTCCTGGTGTGAGAACTGGCTGCTGACCAGTCGAGCTAGTAGAGGGAACTTGGTGTGGATCAGGTCAGGTGGAAGATAACCTTTTGGCTCGAGCAGAAATCAAAAAAAAAATACTAATGGCGCACCACGGTGAGGTGCGCCATTAGTATGGATGTACTTATGGCGCACCGAGGGGTGGTGCGCCATTAGTATTGTGCCATTGCTATAAGAAAAAGAAACTACTAATGGCGCACCACGGTGAGGTGCGCCATTAGTATGGATGTACTTATGGCGCACCGAGGGGTGGTGCGCCATTAGTATTGTGCCGCCCCCATCCATATTTCCTCCCCGGCCCAAATTAACCTATCCCCTCTCTCTCCCTCGCCCTCGCCCTCGATCCCCTTCCCCTCTCCTCTCCCGACGCCGCTGCCCCGCCGCCTCGACACCGCCCCGATGCCGCTGCCCCGCCGCCTCGACGCCGCTGCCCCACCGCCTCATCAGCCCAAGTAAGTTCTCCTCCTTCTTCTTCTTTTAGATCCGTTAGGGTTCCTCCCTCTCACGCTTACATTGTCCATGCCGCATTCCAAGGCCTGCTGCAACTTATATCTTCAGACCAGAGACACAAATCTCAAACTTTTATAGTTCCTTCTTCACAAAACTGCACATTCATCTCCAGCTTGTTGTCTTGTCTTGATGATTGATCCCAACACTTAACTTTCAGTTTTGCAGGCAACAAGGAAGAGATCCATTTGGGGGGGAGGTAGGTACACCAAAGAGTTTCAGGTTTCAGACTCAGACTTGTATTGGCAACGGAAATTCAGAGTTTCAGGTTTGCAACTCACGCCCACACGTGTAGTTAGCTTTTCGGTATCGCTGGTCTGGCTGGCTATTGCTCTATATGGTCAAGATATATAATCTATCTTGTAATTGTTGCTACATTTGCGTTTTCTCAAGATGCAAGTTCAGTACCTCGCTCTGCTTTAGTTGATGAACTCCACAAATGCAATCCGAGCTGATTGCAGGTCTTTGTCTTCTTCTGCATAATCATGGAAATGGTCCATCCTTGTTACGTACTATACATGGGAGGGCAGGGAATATACATATGTGTGTGTTATGTATGCATGTATGTATGTGTAGTTAACTTGAGCGTTTCTGGTCTGGCTGGCTTTTTCACCACCTCCAAGAAATATTCTATCTTCCATTGTTTCTACATTACTATTATTATCTTCTCGAGATATTCAAGTCCAGTACCTCGTCCTTAGAGGCAAAGGATGGTCTGCTCTTGTCTTCTATATTTACTTACGGGGACAAAAAGGCTCGCTCCGGTTTGGATTCGTAGAATGGGACGACAATCCTTTGCTGCCAAATAAGCTCCTCCTCGGTAGATTTGATTACTAGCATGCTCCTGCTGCTAAATCAACAATTAACAATGAATGATCTTTACCGCCAATCATTGGATTTGGTTAGCACCAATCTGCTCCTAGCACGCCTCCTCTGTTTTGGTGATTACTTGCTGCCCTAAATTATAGTCTACTTACACATCACCTAGTTTTGCTTCTGTTTGTTTGTACGTATATGCAGCAGCAGCATCTTTTGGTTCAATTAGAATGCACATCCAGCATTCTTTTGGTTCAGTTAAAACAATCTTTCATTGCTTCCTATATATCGAGCTTCCACAAACATGGGTCCATAATTATTGTGTCGATGTTGTGTGCATTATTCTATTTTGACCTTCATTTAGAAGCATGGAAGATTTAGAAGGCATATGTATGTAGACTGGATATTTTGTGTGTAGTAATGTTTTGGTGCTTATTGCTTTGGATACTTTTTGTGCATGCTTTGCTGATACTTGTCTTAGGAAAGCTGACACTGCTTTATCTAATTAAGTTCTTCGTGTCTTCCTTTTAATCTTAGAATGGCACAGTCATATGTATCCAGTTTGAAACTGCTTGTAAATTATTCCAGTTTGAAACTGAGATCTGCATGTACACCATCGAGTAAAGCTATTTCAGACACAATAAAGTTGCAAAATTCAGATACTTCATAGACATGTGTGTGTTGCTTTTGTTTCTGCTAAACTGTCTATGGTAGATAAACTGAGCATTGTGGCCATGCTTGATGCAGGAGCTCAAGAACCTGTGGCCGCAGCTCTACTCCGCCTCCGAGTACTGCGAGAAGTCCTACCTCAGCACCCACCAGAAGTAGATGTGAGTAGCCACCTCAGCTGTTCCTCCTCTCCTCCATTAGAACAGTTGATCAGTGTAAAGTAGTCTGAGTTAGAGAAATGTTGATCAGTGTTATGAGTGTTGGCCAAAAAGCTCTGTCAGTACCATATAGGTGAATGTGCTACTTCTGTCAGTTGATCAATGTTTGTCAGTTGTCTGGTACTTGAATGATTTTGTGCTACTTCTGTTGACAGAGAATGGCATGTTAATACCATATAGGTACCCAAATAATGTTGCTATGATGTATTGGGGGAGAAATGGTCCAGTATTGCTTGTAGTGGTTTGTCCAAAATGTTGAATGATACTGCTTGGAGATGCATATATTGTTTCACCTCTTCACATGCCAATGTATTTTCCATGTTTTGATGGAGGCCTTTTTTGCCTTGTCCACCCGATAGGCCCTTGAGTTTGCTGGAATGTCGATTAACTTCCGTTCTGGCAAATTCGGGTACTCCATATGTCCTATTTTCAGCAAAGGTCATGCTGAAATTTTCCGTGAATTTTAGCATGACTTTGCTAAAAATAGGACATATGGGGTACTTTGTGACTAATGCATGGGCCGGGGTATCTTAGTAGTTAATTAAGTAGGATCAAGTGCCCCGGCGTACTTGTGAGTAATGCATGGCTTTTAGGGTGCCTCGGTGTTGATAAAAACCGAAATGATGAAAGCTTAGGCTTTTAGGGTGCCTCGGCGTCGAAAAACCCTCAATGATAAAAGCTTAGCTTTTAGGATGCCTCGGTGTCGACAAACCCTAAATGATGAGACCATGATCTTGTTCCTTGACAATAACCAACTTTTTGACCAAACTTTGTTCCTATTTAGAGAGAATCATGGCCAACAACGATGAGGCTGGGGGTTCGGGCGGCAAGGCATTCTGGAAGCTGTCCCAGGAGAAGGAGGAACAACCTCACTTGTATGAGGACGCCGCCTTCCCCACCGATCCTGAGACCACTGATGGTACAGCCGAGGATGACCCCACTGATGCCACCACTGATGGTGCCGCCGAGGATGCCACCACTGATGATGGCGGCGCACGCATAGATGGCAGCCAACCGAAGAGGCAACGGAAGGACCGGCGCCCGACCGTGATCCGCACCCTCAAGGAGGAAGTTACTGAAGTGGACTCCGACGGGAATCCAATGGCGCCCGAACGAATAGTCAAGGGGTACTCGCTTCAGCTCGGGTGCATTCTCCGGAGCACCGTCTCGATCAACACCGAGAACCTGAGGCATCCTGACCGAGGGAATTTGCGCAACCTCCTCTTCACAAAGCTGCACGAACGATACAAGTTCCCCGCTGAATTTGAAAACACAAGCCTCAAAGGGAATAAAGTGAACAATGCTGCCCTCACGAAGATGAGCAAGGCCCTATCTACTTGGAAAAGCAATGTGAAGAGAATGATCGAGAAAGGTGAGAGTTATGAGAAGATCAAGGAGAAAAATCCTTCGATCACCGAAGATGACTACAACGACTTCAAGATCAATTGCTCGAGCACCGCAAACTCCGAATCAAGTAAGTGGGGGAAAGAAATGCGGGAGCTGAACTTAGGGGAACACACACTCGGTCCCAGCGGTTACAGAGTGGCGGAGCCTATATGGGACAAGGAGGAGGCGGACCGTGCCGAGCAAGGCCTACCGCCCCTCTTCGATAAATACGGTGACAAGCAGACCAGGAACTTTGTCAGGGCCCGGTACAAGAAGGACCCGAAAACAAAGGAGCTTACCATGGATCCAAAGACCAGGGCGCTTGAGCTTCTTCTGGTAAGGAATACACCCCCGCGTAATTAGCTCCATATGGTCGCATTCTAATTAATGAAGCCAAATTTCTAAATGGTTCACATTCCTTCCGCAGGAGACTGAAAGCAGTAGCGCGGGGTCGACTAAGAGCAACCCTTGGGACACCACTCTAAATAGGGCGTTGAATGTAATGAAGAACAAGGATAAGCTCAGTAAGCCGACGTCAGCTGGTCGTGTGGCCGGCAAAGGCTTGTCGACAAAATGGTCGTCATACTATAACACTGGTGGGCGAAAGGAGAAAAAGACCAGCTCGGAAAGCCAGGTGCGCGAGGTTCAAGAACTCAGGGCACAGGTGGCGTGGATTCCAGAGATTGTCCAAGAGCAAGTGCAACAACAACTCGGAGCGACGATCACCGCCATTGTGCCTACCTTGATCCAGAGGATTAGTGCGTGGATTGCGGGCGGCCAACAGGGGCCGCCCCCGATTCCTAGCTTCACGGCTAGCAACTCGCAGAACGCGATGGCGGGGCCATTGGTGTCTCCGGCGCTGGCACGGGAGCTTAATGCACCCGGGTGTACGCCGGCCGGCACCTCTGCAGCAAGCGGCCCCTCCGTCAATTGCACGCCCGCCGTTGGTGGTGCCTCGACATTAGCCGAGCTCGATGCCATCATCACGGTAACTAATTAAGCCTCTCTCAGCCGAGGACTTCATCTCCTTGCCTTTGACTGGGCATCCCTGACGCCCTACATGTTTTCGCAGGGTGCCGCTGACGTTCCGTGCACTCTCCTGCACTTCATGAACAATGAGTTGGTCGATGTCACCAAGGGCAAAATCGTTCAACCGGGCAACCCCTTGTTCCACGGTACCCAGATGCCACCCAACTTGTTTAGGGTTCAACTGGTTCGGGTGCTGCCAGGCTGCGACGAGTTGTTACCTCCGATTCGACCCGTCGGGGCCGACGATGATGACGTGATGACCCTCAGCGCCTTCCTGAGCTAGCCCCTGCTTTGGCCGAAGAGCCAGATTCGTTTGGGGGAGGGGGACACCACCCCAAAGACAACACCGCCAGTCGTGCCGGCGCCAAGTCGGCCCCATGGCAAGACCGCCGCAACGGTGCCGGACATCCCTATGCCACTAGATCCAAACATGCATATGGCACAGGATCAGAACGACGACGACGATACATTTGCCAACGTCGATCAGTACTTTGCCGATCATGGGTACGGTGGCGACTTCATGGGGCCTCCTTCTCAAGAACCCAACCCAACAAAAGACGTGCACGATCTAGCTGGTACCGCGGAGAAGCCAAGTTGCAACAGGCGTCGTCTGCCGTTCAGCTCTCAGGAGACGCCTCCAGCTGCCGACTTCACTGAGCCTCAGATAGGCGAGGTGCGAAATATTATCAGCCCCAACACACTCAAGAAGGCGATCTGTGAGCAGAACTCGGTCCCATTACAGGAGAAGAAGAAGGCACGCAAAAGAAAGACTAACAAGGGTGCGGGCTAGCCGGCACCGAGTACGATCCGTGCTCAGGACGGGCCACCTTCACCTGAGGATATCTCGAGGAGGGTGCATGTGGCGGGTAGGCCGATGCTACCGAGAAATATGCTCGATGCTGCAACCGGTGCTATGTGGAGTCTGCATGACAGTGTTCTTTCTTTCGAGAAGCGGCGTCTCGGAGAGAAGGATGTGGCATACCCGGTTTTCGCGGCCAAGGTGCCAGAGGGCAAGGGCTTTGTGGATAACTCCATCGGGGGTACGATCGTCCTGCGGTTTGATGACATCCACGCTATGTTGAACCTTCATCCGCTGCACTACACCTTCGTTCGGCTATTTTTGCTGAGTATGGAGATGCGGATCATTCGCGACAAGACCCCGGACATCGTGATAGTCGACCCCTTCTACATGCGTGCCAAGATCTTGGGCAGCGCTGGGGACCGGCAAGTCACGACTTCTTACCTCGAAGGCGTCATTCTGGCAAACCAAGATAAGGATAACTTCCTCATGCCTTACTTTCCCGAGTAAGTCCTCCCCTCAACCGCCCCGTAACATATGAATTCTTAGATTTTGATCATTTTTATTTTAACATTCCGTGTTTTCTACAGTGACACACATTGCACGCTCATCCTCCTAAGCCCCAAATATTCCATGGCCATGTATTTCGACCCGGACCGTCAGTCGAACGTAGACTACACAAATGTCAAGAAGGTTCTTGATGATGTTCTCCCCGGCTACGTCAAATCTGGAGGCACCTTCACCAGGCCTATTCGTAAGTACGGCAAGCATGTGTTCTCCCACAATACGACGTTCTGCTGCGTCAAGCAGCCACCTGGCGGTCAGAAGGGTGCCTACTACGCCATCCATCACATGCAGGCGATCGTACGGGACCATCATCAACTTCTGCTATCGAGTAGACTCAAAGATTGGGCCGCGAGCGTGTCGGCAATCCAGGACGCGGACATCAGACAAGAATTCTTTCGCATCCAGTCGGAGTTTGCGGAAATCATCCATCAAGATGTCCTTCGTACCTCAGGGCAGTTCTACCTCAGAAATCAACCGTCCAACAGTGACATCGACACAATCCTACAAATGCAGGCTGACAACGCCCGTTGTTTCATGACTCCCACGATAGACGGCGGCTTCATCCACGCTCCGGTCCCTTGAGTCGAGTCGAAAGCAGTGATGCTGTGTCTAGTTCTGAAACATCGATTGGCTCATGTTGTAATTAAACTTTAATGAACTTGTAGTATGTCTCTTTGGTTTCGAGAGTCGTTCAACTTAGATGTAATCGATGCTATTAATTTCTTGCTTTTCTCTTCCGATCGTTCTGTTGCATACTTATATATTTCTTATGTATTGTCTGTGAATTGGTACTAACGTTTCATTTGGCTACTGCATAGCGATGCCATGGTATATCGTGTACAAGGGTAAGGTTCCCAGAGTCTACGACGACTGGGAGGAGTGTCGGAGACAGGTTCACCGATTCAGCGGTAACAGTTACAAAGGGTACGCCACTAGGGCCGATGCTGAATCTAGATACGCCCGCTATCTAGCAGGAGAGGGGAGGGAGCGTTGGAGGAACCGGATGAAGACGAGTTTCATCGTGATGATGCTCATCGTGATGACCGCAGCTCTCTTCTATGTGATGGTAGTTTAGATGATCGATATCGACTTGTAATGTGAAGACAAACTCGCGGTCTCGAGACTTGTAATATAATGTTCTATCTTTGTTCGGTCTTTTCAATTCGGAGACTAATATGATGAATTGTATTCGGAGACTAAAATGATGAATTGTATTCAGAGACTAATCTTCTATTATATTCGATGAATCTGTTGTTGATGTGTGCTGTCTATATTTTGTCCAATTATACATTTTGTAACCTGTGCAAAAAACAGAAAATAAAAAAATAAAAAAACCTAATATTCATACTAATGGCGCATCACATCATAGTGCGCCATTAGTATGCCAAAGGATACTAATGGCGCATCATTAAACAGTGCGCCATTAGTATGCCGAAGTTACTAATGGCGCATCCTGTTGTTGTGCGCCATTAGTATGCCAAAGCACCTGGGTATACATGGCCCCCTGGGAGGCATACTAATGGCGCACTGTTGTATATACTAATGGCGCATCTGAGGTGCGCCATTAGTATAGCAGATACTAATGGCGCACCAGTGGTGCGCCATTAGTAAAATATACTAATGGCGTGGCACTAATGATGCACCACTAATGCGCCATTAATGGCCAAATTAGGTGCGCCATTAGTAGGCCTTTTCCTAGTAGTGTCCTTTGCGTGGAAGGCAAGCTTGGAAATTTGGATATGTAGATCTCCTCCCTTGTAACCGACTCTATGTAACCCTAGCCCCCTCCGGTGTCTATATAAACCGGAGGGTTTAGTCCGTAGGACAACAACAATCATAATCATAGGCTAGCTTCTAGGGTTTAGCCTCTACGATCTCGTGGTAGATCAACTCTTGTAATACTCATATCATCAACATCAATCAAGTAGGAAGTAGGGTATTAGCTCCATCGAGAGGGCCTGAACTTGGGTAAACATTGTGTCCCCCGCCTCCTGTTACCATCCGTCTTAGACGCATAGTTCGGGACCCCCTACCCGAGATCCGCCGGTTTTGACACCGACATTGGTGCTTTCATTGAGAGTTCCACTCTGTAGTCACCATAAGGCTTGATGGCTCCTTCGATCATCGGCAACGATGCGATCCAGGGTGAGGTTTTTCTCCCCGGACAGATCTTTGTATTCGGCGGCTTCGCACTGCGGGCCAACTCGTTTGGCCATCTGGAGTAGATCGAGAGCTACGCCCCTGGCCGTCAGGTCAGGTTTGGAAACTTAAACTATACTGCCAACATCTGCGGATACTTGATCTTCGACGTATTCGAGCCCGTGTCAGTTGCGCTGCACAGTCACGACGAGCATGACTTAGCTCTGCCGCCGGACAGTGTTCGGGAGATCACCCCTGTGGCAACTCCGACCCTCGATCCGGAGCAGATCACTCCATCCGAGGACGGGTGGATGGACCCCGCCACGGAGGCCGCACACTCAGCAGCGATAGAGCCGAATACTGACTTCACCTCCTACGAGACCTGTGTTGCCGGACCCTTGGATTCGTCCCCGGCCACAGGTTCCGAACCGCCTGCATCCGTGCCTATCGAATATGATTGGGCACCGGTCATGGAGTTTACCTCCGTGGATATCTTTCAGCACTCGCCCTTGGGCGACGTGCTAAATTCACTTAGGTCTCTCTCCTTGTCAGGAGACCCTTCGTCAAACTATGTCTGGCTTGAGTGGGAAGCGGACGACGAAGAAATTCATTCCCCACCCACCACCCACTTAATAGCCACTGTCGACGACTTAACCGACATGCTTGATTTCGGCTCTGAAGACATCGACGGTATGCACGATGATGCAGGAGAAGACATTGAACCACCGCCCATAGGGCGCTGGACAGCCACCTCATCATATGATATATACATGGTGGACACCCCAAAGAAATCGATGGCAATAAGGCAATGGAGGATAATCCCCACGAGAAGCAATCTAAGCACCGGCGTCATTGGCGCCGCTCTAAGCCCCGCGATAGCAAAAGCAGCGATACCGCCACAAGAGACAATAACACTGCGGACAGTGCCGAAGACGAAGACAATCCCCTCCAGCCAGGCTTCGAGCGGGAGGATGGGCAAGCTATCCCTAAGGAACAGGCGGCAGACGGAGAAACAGAGGATGACAATTACATGCCCCTCTCCGATGACGAGGTGAGGCTCGGTGACGAAGAATTTATCGTGCCTGAGGATCCCGTCAAGCAGGATCGCTTCAAGCGCCGGCTTATAGCCACAGCAAAAAGCCTGAAGAAAAAGCAACAACAGCTTCAAGCTGATCAAGATCTTCTAGCGGATAGATGGACCGAGGTGCTGGCAGCCGAGGAATATGAACTCGAGCGCCCAACCAAAAGTTACCCAAAGCGTTGGTTGCTACCCCAACTCAAGGAGGAAGCATTAAAGCCTACACTGCCAGCGTATGATGCGGCTGACCGGCCACCTCGTGGCCGAGACAAAGTGGCGTATCAGCCCGAAGTCCAGCCCGCACCCCGTCGCCAGTCAAACAAAAACAGCAAGGCCCGGGGAAACACGTAGGACCTGCGAGACGTATTGGAAAACAAAGCAGGACATACAAGATCGATCTATGGATCACGGGGGCGCGCCCAAACGCGTGACGACGACCGTCACACCAGATATACTAAAAGTAAAGCCGGCCGGGCCGAATATAGCAGACAAGACTCGTATGAACTGCGTCGTGATATAGCCCGGCACAGAGGCGCCGCACACCCCCTATGCTTCCCTGATGAAGTAATGGATCAAGAATTCCCAGAAGGTTTTAAACCCGTGAATATTGAATCATATGATGGCACAACAGACCCCGCGGTATGGATCGAAGATTTCCTCCTCCACATCCACATGGCCCGCGGTGACAATCTACATGCCATCAAGTACCTCCCATTAAAACTCGACGGACCTGCTCGGCATTGGCTCAATAGCTTGCCGGCAAACTCCATTGGCAGTTGGGTGAATTTGGAGGACGCATTCCTTGACAACTTCCAGGGCACATATGTGCGACCACCGGATGCCGATGACTTGAGTCACATAACCCAACAGCCAGGGGAATCAGCCAGGAAATTCTGGACTCGGTTCCTAACTAAAAAGAACCAAATCGTCGACTGTCCGGATGCCGAGGCCTTAGCGGCATTTAAGCATAACATCCGCGACGAGTGGCTCGCCCGACACCTCGGCCAAGAAAAGCGAAGTCCATGGAAGCCCTCACTACACTCATGACCCGCTTTTGTGCGGGCGAGGATAGCTGGCTGGCTCGCAGCAACAACACATCAAGAAACCCTGGCAATTCAGATGCCAAAGATAGCAACGGCAGGCCACGTCGCAACAGACACAAACGCCGTAACAACGACGACAACGCCGAAGACACGACAGTTAATGTCGGATTCGGTGGCTCTAAATCTGGTCAGCGGAAAAAGGCATTCCAAAGAAGAAATCCGGGCCCGTCCAGCTTGGACCGCATACTCAATCGTTCGTGTCAAATTCATGGCACCCCTGATAAACCAGCCAACCACACCAACAGAGAATGCTGGGTGTTCAAACAGGCTGGCAAGTTGAATGCCGAAAACAAGGAAAAGGGGTTGCATGGCGACGACGAGGAGAGCCCCGGCCGCTGAACACAGGAGGACAGAAGAAATTTCCTCCCCAAGTGAAAACGGTAAACATGATATACGCAACCCATATTCCCAAGCGGGAACGGAAGCGTGCACTGGGGGACGTCTATGCGATAGAGCCAGTCGCCCCAAAGTTCAACCCATGGTCTTCTTGTCTGATCACATTTCGATCGTAGGGACCACCCCACCAGTATACATCATGGCGGTTCTGCCGCATTGGTCCTTGACCCCATCATTGACGGATTTCACCTCACTCGAGTCCTTATGGACGGTGGCAGCAGCCTGAACTTGCTTTATGAGGATACGGTGCGCAAAATGGGTATAGACCCCTCAAGGATCAAACCCGCCAAAACCACCTTTAAAGGTGTCATCCCAGGTGTAGAGGCCAGTTGCACGGGCTCAATAACTCTTGAAGTAGTCTTCGGATCTCCGGACAACTTCCGAAGCGAGGAGTTAATCTTCGATATCGTCCCCTTCTGCAGTGGCTATCATGCACTGCTCGGACGAACCGCATTTGCCAGATTCAATGAGGTACCGCATTATGCATACCTCAAGCAAAAAATGCCAAGACCTCGTGGGGTTATAACAGTTAATGGAAACAAAGAACGCTCGCTCCGCACGGAGGAGCACACTGCGGCCCTCGCATCAAAAGCGCAAAGCAGCCTTATGAGGCAAACCGCCAATTCGGCGAAAAAGACCCCGGACACCTTCAAGCGAGTCCGGAGTACCCTGCAAGAGGATCGCCAGGCATGTTTAGAGCTCTCCTAGCAATTCGGCCTCCGTCCTAGTCCCAGTCAAGCGGCGAAATTTGCATCGCCGTACATAATTACGCACTCAAGATACCATGGGCATAGGCGGAGGCACGGCCATGGCATGGCCCACAATGCAGCTCAACCGCTTCAGGACCCGTATACCTTTAACATTTTATTCCTTTCAGGCCCCTATTCTCTAAAGGCCCTCTCCGATCGTCTAATTATCGGACCCGTCACGGGAAGGAAACACCAAGGAAGCAAGAAGCTTTGACGTACAAGGGAATCCTTAGGTGGTCTCT
This sequence comes from Triticum urartu, assembly GCF_003073215.2. Taxonomy (NCBI): domain Eukaryota; kingdom Viridiplantae; phylum Streptophyta; class Magnoliopsida; order Poales; family Poaceae; genus Triticum; species Triticum urartu. The sequence continues at coordinate 238,446,161 of NC_053028.1, read as the reverse complement.
GATAAGGATCGATATACCTATTTTACATACCCACACGCAGCTTGACCTTGGATAGGACATGTCAAATAGTCCTATTTTTTACTTATTGCACTACATGTATGCATACGCTTTGACGTATCATTTAAATAACAATGTACAGCATTAGCTCATTATTGCATTCATTTATCTTTTTTCCTTGTCTACTTATTTACGACGAATCGTACCCGTACATTCTGATATGACCAGTGCGCCAGGGGCTTCAGTGTACCCCATAACACGGCATGAAAACTCCTAACACTTTCGACAGTGCGGCACCCTGAACTTATAGCATTATATGCATCAGCTCCGAATCATGTCTTGGGTCAATAGTTGGGTTTGCCCAGCTCCCATGTTTTGGTACCTTACGTTTTGCTATATCGGCTAAGGTAGCATTGGTAGAACTACTACGATTGTGTCCCAGTTCTTCCGGACGAGCACCTTAGTAGAGAAAGCCGAAAACTGACTGTCATGATGCGGCGAGAGCTGGTCGCTGTTCGAGAGGTCTCAAATCCTTAAAGATTTTTTCCGCTTCGGGCGAGGAGTCGGCCTTGTCTGATTTAGGCACTTTCGAACACTTTTTTCATGAATGCAAATGACACTGACATGTAGGTGATGTTTTTCCGAACATTTTGGTATCTTATTTGCATTTTTCTGATTTAGTATGAATTAGTTATGAAGTTTTCAAACTGACGGTCAAACGGTCAAAGGGCAAAAGCATAAGAGGAGCGAAGTGACTTGGACAGAAGCGGTGACTTTTGGAAATTAGGGGTAAAACAGCCGAGTGGGACATAGCTAGGGGCATAAATATAATTATTCCAATTTGAAAAATGTTCACGATTTCACATATGTGCATGAGTTCAAAAAAATGTTCATGATTTCAGGAAAAAATTGAGAGTGATAGTCTATCTCAGTGATGCAGCAAAATATGGTCATGCTATTGAAGATTATGATTTTATTTTTTCTCCCGGTGCAACGCACGGGCCCTTTTGCTAGTAATATAGCATGGAACAATAAAAAATTATAGATACGTTGGAGACGTATCAAGCATCCCCAAGTTTAATTCCTACTCGTCCTCGAGTAGGTAAATGATAAAAACATAATTTTTTGATGTGGATTGCTACTTGGCATAATTTCAATGTAATTCTCTTAATTGTGGAATGAATATTCAGATCCGAAAGATTCAAGACAAAAGTTTAATATTGACATAGAAATAATAATACTTCAAGCATACTAACTAAGCAATTATGTCTCTTCAAAATAACCTGGCCAAAGAAAGTTATGCCTACAAAATGATATAGTCTGGCTATGCTCCATCTTCACCACACAAAGTATTCAAATCATGCACAACCCCGATGACAAGCCAAGCAATTGTTTCATACTTTTGACATTCTCAAAAAAATTTCAATCTTCACGCAATACATGAGCGTGAGCCATGGATATAGCACTATAGGTGGAATAGAGTGGTGGTTGTGGAGAAGACAAAAAGGGAGAAGATAGTCTCACATCAACTAGGCGTATCAATGGGCTATGGAGATGCCCATCAATAGATATCAATGTGAGTGAGTAGGGATTGCCATGCAACGGATGCACTAGAGCTATAAGTATACGAAAGCTCAAAAAGAAACTAAGTGAGTGTGCATCCAACTTGCTTGCTCATGAAGACCTAGGGCATTTTGAGGAAGCCCATCATTGGAATATACAAGCCAAGTTCTATAATGAAAGATTTCCACTAGTATATGAAAGTGATAATATGAGAGACTCTCTACTATGAAGATCATGGTGCTACTTTGAAGCACAAGTGTGGTAAAAGGATAGTAACATTGTCCCTTCTCTCTTTTTCTCTCATTTTTTTATTTGGGCATTTTCTCTTTTTATGGCCTCTTTTATTTATCTTTTTTTTTCTTTTTTGGGGGTTTCTTTGGCCTCTTTTATTTATTTTTCGTCCGGAGTCTCATCCCGACTTGTGGGGGAATCATAGTCTCCATCATCCTTTCCTCACTGGGACAATGCTCTAATAATGATGATCATCACACTTTTATTTTTCTTACAACTCAACAATTACAACTCGATACTTTTTCAATCTTCACGCAATACATGAGCATGAGCCATGGACATAGCACTATAGGTGGAATAGAATGGTGGTTGTGGAGAGGACAAAAAAGGAGAAGATAGTCTCACATCAACTAGGTGTATCAATGGGCTATGGAGATGCCCATTAATAGATATCAATGTGAGTGAGTGGGGATTTCCATGCAACGGATGCACTAGAGCTATAAGTATATGAAAGCTCAACAAAAAGAAACTGAGTGGGTGTGCATCCAACTTGCTTGCTCACGAAGACCTAGGGCATTTTGAGGAAGCCCATCGTTGGAATATACAAGCCAAGTTCTATAATGAAAAATTCCCACTAGTATATGAAAGTGATAGCATAGGAGACTCTCTATCATGAAGATCATGGTGCTACTTTGAAGAACAAGTGTGGAAAAAAAGGATAGTAGTATTGCCCCTTTTTATTTATTTACTCTTTTTTGGGCCTTCTTTTTTTGGCCTTTCTCTTTTTTTATTGGGACAATACTCTATGAATGATGATCATCACACTTCTATTTGTTTACAACTTAATGATTACAACTTGATATTAGAACAAAGTATGACTCTATATGAATGCCTCCGGCTGAATACCGGGATAGCAATGATGCATGAGTGGCTTATATGAAAGAATTATGAACGGTGGCTTTGCCACAACTAAAATGTCAACTACATGATCATGCGAAGCAATATGACAATGATGGAGCGTGTCATAGTAAACGAAACGGTGGAAAGTTGCATGGAAATATATCTCAGAATGGCTATGAAAATGCCATGATAGGTAGGTATGGTGGCTGTTTTGAGGAAGGTATATGGTGGGTGTATGATACCGGCGAAAGGTGCGCAGTATTAGAGAGGCTAGCAATGGTGGAAGGGTGAGAGTGCGTAAAATCCATGGACTCAACATTAGTCATAAAGAACTCACATAATTATTGCAAAAATCTATTATTTATCGAAGCATAGTACTACGCGCATGCTCTTAGGGGGATAGATTGGTAGGAAAAGACCATCGCTCGTCCCCGACCGCCACTCATAAGGAGGACAATCAATAAATACATCATGCTCCGACTTCTTAACATAAAGGTTCACCATACGTGAATGCTACGGGAATCACAAATGTCAACATAAGCATTTCTCAAATTCACAACTACTCAACTAGCACGACTCTAATATCACCATCTCCATATCTCAAAACAATTATCCAGTTTCAAACTTCTCATAGTATTCAACACACTCATAAGATTTTTTTATTAATCTTGAATGCCTAAAAAAAATTAAAGCAAATTGCCATGCTGTTTTGTAGGACTCACAAAATAATCTAAGTGAAGCATGAGATAAAAATGGTTTCTATAAAACAAATCTACCAACGTGCTCTAAAAGATATAAGTGAAGCACTAGAGCAAAAACTATATAACTCAAAAGATATAAGTGAAGCACACAGAGTATTCTAACAATTTCTGAATCATGAGTGCCTCCCTCAAAAAGGTGTGTGCAGAAATGATTATTGTGGAAAACTAACAAATAAAGACTCAAATAATACAAAACGCTCCAAGCAAAACACATATCATGTGGTAAATAAAAATATAGCTCCAACTAAAGTTACCGATAGAAGTAGATGAAAGAGGGGATGCCTTCCAGGACATCCCCAAGCTTTGGCTTTTAGGTGTCCTTAGATTATCTTGGGGGTGCCATGGGCATACCCAAGCTTAGTATCTTGCCACTCCTTGTTCCATAATCCATCAAATCTTTACCCAAAACTTGAAAACTTCACAACACAAAACTTAAAGTAGAAAATCTCGTGAGCTCCGTTAGCGAAAGAAAACAAAACACCACTTCAAGTTACTGTAATGAACTCAATATTTATTTATATGGGTGTTAAACCTACTGTATTCCAACTTATCTATGGTTTATAAACTATTTTACTAGCCATAGATTCATCAAAATAAGCAAACAACACACGAAAAACAGAATCTGTCAAAAATAGAACAGTCTGTAGTAATATGTATCTAACGCATGATCTGGAACCCCAAAAATTATAAAATAAATTGTGGACGTGAGTAATTTATCTATTAATCATCTTAAAAAAGAATTAACTAAATATAACTTTCCAAATAAAAATGGCAGCAGCTCTTGTGAGCGCTAAAGTTTCTGTTTTTTACAGCAAGATTAAAAAGACTTTCCCCAAGTCTTCCCAACGGTTCTACTTGGCACAAACACTAACTAAACACAAAAAACACAACCAAACAGAGGTTATATAAATAATTTATTACTAAACAGAAGAAAAAAGAAAGGAATAAAAATAAAATTGGGTTGCCTCCCAACAAGTGTTGCCGTTTAACGCCCCTAGATAGGCATAAAAGCGAGGATAGATCTAGGTATTGCCATCTTTGGAAGGCAATCCATAAGTGGCTCTCATAATAGATTCATATGGTAATTTAATTTTCTTTCTAGGGAAGTGTTCCATGCCTTTCCTTAACGGAAATTGGAATCTAATATTCCCTCCATTCATATCAATAATTGCACCAATCATTCTAAGGAAAGGTCTACCAAGAATAATAGGACGTGAAGGATTGCAATCTATGTCAAGAATAATAAAATTCACGGGCACATAATTCCTATTTGCAACAATAAGAACAACATTAATTCTTCCCATAGGTTTCTTAATAGTGGAATCCGCAAGGTGCAAGTTTAAAGAGCAATCATCAAAATCACGGAAACCTAGCAAATCACACAAAGTCTTTGGAATCGTGAAAACACTAGCACCCAAATCACACAAAGCATAGTATTCATGATCTTTAATCTTAATTTTAATAGTAGGTTCCCACTCATCATAAAGTTTTCTAGGGATAGAAACTTCCAACTAAAGTTTTTCTTCATAATATTGCATCAAAGCATCAACGATATGTTTGGTAAAGGCTTTATTTTGACTATAAGCATGAGGAGAATTTAGCATGGATTGCAACAAGGAAATACAATCTATCAAAGAGCAATTATCATAATTAAATTCCTTGAAATCCAAAATAGTGGGTTCATTAATATTTAAAGTTTTGACTTCTTCAATCCCACTTTTAACAATTTTAGCATCAAGATCTAAAGACTCTGAATTTTTGGAACGCCTTCTAGGTAAAGGTGGATCATATTCAGTCCCATCATTATCAAGATTCATATTACAAAACAAAGATTTAATAGGGGACACATCAATAACTTTTAGATCGTCATCTTTATTATCATGGAAACTAGAAGAACACCTTTTATAAAGCAATCTTTCTTAGCACGCATCCTAGCAGTTCTTTCTTTGCACTCATCAATGGAAATTCTCATGGCTTTGAGAGACTCATTGATATCATGCTTAGGAGGAGTAGATCTAAGTTTCAAAGAATCAACATCAAGAGAAATTCTATCAACGTTCCTAGCCAACTTATCAATCTTAAGCAATTTTTCTTCAATCAATGCATTGAAATTATTTTGCGAGGTAATAAAATCTTTACTATTAGATTCAAAACCAGAGGGTATCTTATTAAAATTTCCATAAGAATTGTTGTAGGAATTACCATAATTATTAGAGGAATTACTAGGATACGGCCTAGGATTAAAGTTTCCTCTATACACATTGTTACCAAAATTATTCCTACCAACAAAATTCACATCCAAAGATTAATTATTATTCTCAATCAAAGTAGACAAAGGCATATCATTAGGATCATAAGAAATACTTTTATTAGCAAATAATTTCATAAGTTCATCCATCTTACCACTCAAAACATTAATTTCTTCTATCGCATGCACTTTCTTATTAGTAGATCTTTTAGTGTGCCATTGAGAATAATTAACCATAATATTATCTAGGAATTTAGTAGCTTCTCCTAAAGTGATTTCCAAAAAAGTGCCTCCCGCGGCCGAATCTAAAAGATTTCTAGAAGCAAAATTCAATCCAGCATAAAAAATTGTATAATCATCCACAAATTCAAACCATGTGTAGGGTAATTACGTATCATTAATTTCATCCTCTCCCAAGCTTATGCAACATGTTCATGATCAAGTTGCTTAAAATTCATAATATCGTTTCTAAGAGAGATGATCTTAGTGGGAGGAAAATACTTAGAGATAAAAGCATCTTTGCACTTATTCCATGAATCAATACTATTTTTAGGCAAAGACGAAAACCAAGCTTTGGCACGATCTCTAAGCGAAAAAGGAAATAGCTTCAATTTAACAATATCATTGTTCACATCTTTCTTCTTTTGCATATCACACAAATCAACGAAGGTGTTTAGATGGGTAGCGGTATCTTCACTAGGAAGGCCAGAAAACGGATCTTTTATGACAAGATTCAGCAAAGCAGCATTAATTTCACAAGATTCAGCATCGGTAAGAGGAGCAATCGGAGTGCTAATAAAATCATTGTTGTTGGTATTGGTAAAGTCACGCAATTTGTTATTATCTTGAGCCATCGTGACCAGCAAGCAATCCGACACACAAGCAAACAAGAAACGAGCAAAAAGAGGCGAATAGAGAAAGAGAGGGAGGATGGAGAGAGAGAGAGAGAGCGAATAAAATGACAAGGGTGAAGTGGGGAGAGGAAAACGAGAGGCAAATGGCAAATAATGTAATGCAGGAGATAAGGGTTTCTGATGGGTACTTGGTATGTTGACTTTTGCGTAGACTCCCCAGCAACGGCGCCAAAAATGGCTCGTTGTCAGGAGTCCAAATCTTGACTTGGCCTTGCGTAAACCTCCCCGAAAATGGCGCCAGAAATCCTTCTTGCTACCTCTTGAGCACTGCGTTGGTTTTCCCTTGAAGAGGAAAGGGTGATGCAATAGAGCAGCGTAAGTATTTCCCTCAGTTTTTGAGAACCAAGGTATCAATCCAATAGGAGGCCACGCACGAGTCCCTCGCACCTACACAAACAAATAAACTCCTCGCAACCAACGCGATAAAGGGGTTGTCAATCCCTTCACGGTCACCTACGAGAGTGAGATCTGATAGATATGATAAGATAATTTTTTTGGTATTTTTATGATAAAGAGAAATAAAGATGCAAGTAAAATAAATGGCAAAGGAAATAACTAAGTATTGGAAGATTAATATGATGGAAAATAGACCCGAGGGCCATAGGTTTCACTAGAGGCTTCTCTCGAGAGCATAAGTATTACGATGGGTGAACAAATTACTGTTGAGCAATTGACAGAATTGAGCATAGTTATGAGAATATCTAGGTATGATCATGTATATAGGCATCATGTCTGAGACAAGTAGACCAACTCCTGCCTGCATCTACTACTATTACTCCACACATCGACCGCTATCCAGCATGCCTCTAGAGTATTAAGTTCAAGAGAACAGAGTAACGCTTTAAGCAAGATGACATGATGTAGAGGGATAAACTCATGCAATATGAAATAAAACCCATCTTGTTATCCTCGATGGCAACAATACAATACGTGCCTTGCTGCCCCTACTGTCACTGGGAAAGGACACCGCAAGATTGAACCCAAAGCTAAGCACTTCTCCCATTGTAAGAAAGATCAATCTAGTAGGCCAAACCAAACTAATAATTCGAAGAGACTTGCAAAGATAACCAATCATACATAAAAGAATTCATAGAAGATTCAAATATTGTTCATAGATAAACTTGATCATAAACCCACAATTCATCGGTCTCAACAAACACACCGCAAAAGAAGATTACATCAAATAGATCTCCACAAGAGAGGGTGAGAACTTTGTATTGAGATCCAAAAAGAGAGAAGAAGAAGCCATCTAGCTAATAACTATGGACATGTAGGTCTGAAGTAAACTACTCACACTTCATCGGAGAGGCTATGGTGTTGATGTAGAAGCCCTCCATGATCGATACCCCCTCCGGCGGATCTCCGGAAAAGGCCCCAAGATGGGATCTCGTGGATACAAAAAGTTACGGTGGTGGAATTAGGGTTTTGGCTCCATATCTGGTAGTTTGGGGGTACGTACGTATATATATAGGAGGAAGGAGTACGTCGGTGGAGCAACGTGGGCCCCACGAGGGTGGAGGGCGCACCTGGGGGGGGGTAGGCGTGCCCCCCCTACCTCATGCCTTCCTGGTTGATTGCTTGACGTAGGGTCCAAGTCCTCTGGATCATGTTCGTTCCAAAAATCACGTTCCCGAAGGTTTCATTCCGTTTGGACTCCGTTTGATATTCTTTTTCTGCGAAACCCTAAAATAGGCAAAAAAAACAACAATTCTGGGCTGGGCCTCCGGTTAATAGGTTAGTCCCAAAAATAATATAAAAGTGTATAATAAAGCCCAATAATGTCCAAAACAGGATATAATATATCATGGAACAATCAAAAACTATAGATACGTTGGAGACGTATCAAACGCCAGCGGCATACATTTTCACAAATCTAACCAACTAGATGAAATTCGTGCAAACATGAACTGATTTCATATAAGCATGAAGGATTTCATATAAAAAAGTCGGATCTTCATATAAACATGATGGATTTCATTACATTTACATGAACTAAGCGGTGCCAATCCGGATCTCTTGGTATAATTAATACTCCCTCCATCCGGAAATACTTGTCCTAGAAATGGATGTATCTAGACTTATTCTAGTTATAGATACATACAATTTATCCATTCTTAGAACAAATATTTCCTGCCAGCTAGAGAGGGAATACATAATCTAAATGGCCGCCCGCGGATCCCTTTGTCTTCCTCATGTCCGGCAGACACTTGCGGTGTCGATGAATGTCCTCGGAAGAGACGAAGCAGCAAAGAAACCACCTGAATGCGCAGTCGTCGCCTCGGCGGTGGCCTTCATGGGACCCAAGTGGCGGCGGCCTCCCGTGTTCTACTTCTCCTCGATGATGGCAGCGGACAAGGAGAAGCTGGCCACTGACTCGTCGCTCTCCACGCACCCGGATTCTGTCTCTGCCTGCATGGCGCTACCGCAGGCACGGGAGGCGCGCCCACGGACACTGGTGACGCGGTGCGACGCGGCAGTGACGACGCTCGTACCGGTGTGCTTGCTATCGTGCCGGCGTGGAGCAACTCGCCACTCCTCATCGAGCTGACCTGGAGCGGCGAGTTACTGAACAACGCGCCTGCTTGGGGCAGAAACTCGCTCTATCGGGCCGAAGCATCGAGCGGCCTCGCCCGTATCCATAGGGCTCGCCGGGCCACCCAGCCGGGTAATATGCCGGAGAACGGATCCTCGGAAGCCATCGGAAGAGCGGAGAAAATGGTGAAGGAGGAGATGGGGGAGCGGCGGAGGGGTGCGATTCTTGCCCGTTGTCTGTCTAGCCTCGTGTAAATAGAGGGCGGACGGTCGAAGCTTGGCCAGCGTCTAGCCTCGTTTAAACTGAGGGCGGACGGGAGGAGCTCGGCCGGTGTTGCGTTTAATTCCGGCCCGCTCATGAACGAACGTGTGGCCGGAGTAGGTTTCACGGTTTGCATGCGGGTTTAATGGAGGTGAGGAGGCGTGTTCAGCCGGGCGTGCAGCGGGCGACGCAGTACTATTCGATTTGACAGCGGGTGGCATAGTTCCCGATACGGCTTTAATGCAGACGAGGGAGTAGTGGTTCCCGAAATGTTGAACAGCCAATGCATCCTCCTTCAATTAATGCATGAGGGAAGTAATGGGAGGAGGACCGGGAAAAGAGGCTGCACGATGTGAATGCAACGCAGTTTGCCCTCATATAAAGGCACCCCTCCATTCCAATGCATCTACCACATCGTACTCACCTAAGAATTTGCCTAAGGACCTACACTAAGCGCAAAAGAGCTCACTACAAACCCATGGCAGCGATGCACGCGAGCAGCCAGCGGCTGTGCCAGATGGTGCATGACGTCGGCCTGCGGCATGGCGCCGAGGATCGTCTCCAGACGGTGTTGGAGACCGGCTGGTGGATGGCCGCCGTCGACGCCAACTACGAATCTCAATTGGACCAGATGATCGTTGCCACCACCAACAAGTTCACCATCCTCAACAAGCTCACGGACGAAATCGCCGTACTACTCCAGCCCGCGCGCCCGGGCTCCTCATTGCCTGCCACCCTAATCGGCCTCCATGGCCGGAACCTCTTTCAAGCACTGGTGGCCCTGCGACTGCCCGCCGACGCCACGAAGAATGTCCACCTGGAGGTCGCGCTCGCTGCGAGGCGCCTCGCCCTGCAAGAATTCGTCGACCTACACATCCACATGTACGAGAAAATCGTGTACATAGGTATCTACAAGGCCAGTGAGGACGCTACGACATTGGCCTTCCTCAACCGGCTGGAAGCCTTGGATGCCTTTGCTGAGAAGCACCTCGACCTCGCCACAAAAGCCGCCGCTCCTTAGCCGTCGGTCGGTGTCTCGGCACACTAATTTGAGGAGGAGGAGGTCGTAAGTTGATGGATGCATCTTTCTTCTTGCCTTCTGTAACCACCAATGTGATTGCATCATCATCGTGGCCTTAATTCTTATTGTGTTGTTGCATTCTCGTTCCAGTCAATACTGACATGTGCGATCCCTTTTCTTAATCATATGCATCACTGTAACTAGTACTCCATCCGTCAATTTATAAGTTGTTCTTACCTTTTCCATCAACTTCGTGCAACACGCGGGCACCTTGCTAGAAAAACTAGAACATGTCGGACCGCGTGTGACCAAACCGACGATGCGCCAACCTAGCTACTACGTACCCTGCTTATCTGGCGGAAATAGCCCCACCCTAGAGTTTCCAACTGTTATTTCTATCTATCGATCGTGCCAAGGAGCAGAACCAAAATGTTACAATTTATACATGTTTCACTACTCCTATCCTATAAAAGACTCAGTTGGTGATGGTGGTGTGTCTGCCATCCGTCGTTTCTGACCATTAGATCTGCATCTAACGGCTATGAGGTAAGTTGTGGCATTTTTGCAGCAATAGCCCACTTCTCTGCTCAAATTTGCAGAAAACCCCTTATTATCTTGAAAGCAACCACATCCCTCCCTCACCTCATCAAAACAGCCTCAGAAATATATTTTCAGTGAAAAGTACTCCCTCCGTTCCTAAATATTTATCTTTCTAGAGATTTGAATAAGTGACTACATACGGAGCAAAATGAGTGAATCTACACTTCAAAATATGTCTATATAATCCGCATGTGATAGTCCATTTGAAATCTATAAAAAGACAAATATTTAGGAACGGAGGGAGTAATATATTAGGAGTATATCAAAACAAGAGTGATTTCTTTCAAGTTTGTGAACAAGTACTACTATTCTACTACTTTGGATCTGCCGCAACGCACGGGCACATTGCTAGTAAAAGGAAAAGGCATGCCGCGTTCGCGTCGCACTCCCCCCACACACGCCCGGGAATCGGGAGTACTCCACGGCCCGTCCGGGACGACACATAGCTTAGGGAAGGTGTGTTGCCTAGCATTTTCACTTTCATGTGGGACCGCCGTTGAGCAAATCGACTATTGGCAAACTGCACCCCGCCCGCCGCCGGGTTGGAAAACAGAAACATGGGGAAGATCTAGTTGTAGCACGGAAGCCAAGAAATTTGGTGTCAGATGGGGCTCGTTGATAGAGTAGGAGCATTCCGTACTACTCTACTCCTACCAGTACCAAGTTTGTACTATACAACTAGTACTACCACTATACAACTAGTAGGTACGTGCACGACACAACATCGTAGGAACAAAAAATGGGAAGATCTTGTTTTGGGTGATTTATCTTTTTTTCATTCAACGTAGTATGAATAATATGATGTGGGGAGCACCCATGAAGCTTATGTGGCTTGGTTGCATGGCTACGAAAGGTTAGAGAAAAATAAATAGATAATGTGTTTAGTGTGCAGTCCACTAAATAGATATACTTTGGATCCATTGCAATGGGCCGGCACATCTATATCTATACCCCCTATATAGTGTGTGAATAACTTTGAAAGTTGGTCGTTGGATGAAGCCAATCCGACAGTATAAAGATGGAAAATCCGAGCACTACTGGCCGTTGGATATCATCTACATTCCACCAGATTCTGCCACATGTAGAATCTAGAAGAGTCCATGGTTGAACTTCACTCATGACTAACTTTTCCACAACTAAGCTTAGGCAAAGTGTGTCTGCCACCAAAAATGTGGCTAACAAAATGGCCACCACAAGTGTGTCAAGATTTGGCAAGAAGATGGGTCTATGACATGTGGACCATGTAGCTAGGAAAGTGTGGCAAGCTACAAGTGTAGCAATGAACCAAACACATGCCTGGTGTGTTTGGTAGGGTGTATGAAGGGTTCATGATCCCAAGAGTTCCCTTCTCGACCCACTTTTAGGTGTTTGGTAGAGTGTATGGAGGGTGCATGAGTCCACACTAGCTTAGCACAAATACACTAGAAGCATGCATGAAGAGAGCATACATGAAGAAGGAACAACTATGCTAAGACGAGAACACAACCAAACACACTTGTGGTACGCCTAAGCTTAGGCATGGCAACCTTAGGCTGCAAACCAAACATCTATACCCCTATATAGTGTGTGAATAACTTTGAAAGTTGGTCGTTGGATGAAGCCAATCTGACGGTACAAATATGGCAAATTTGAGCACTACTGGCCGTTGGATATCATCTACATTCCACCAGATTTTGCCACATGTAGAATCTAGAAGACTCCACATGTAGAAGCATAATGCACAAACCACCAGAATCTCATGCGTGCAATGCACGTGTGCCTTACTAGTAGTTAGGAGTAGCAGTAAGAAACAAATTCCGGGTTTGGCACGAGCTCATACTGCGGGAGCACCACAAGGCCTGCCGCAGGAGTTACATTTCCCTCTCGGGGCCCACAGGACCGAACTTCAATGGCTTAGTGCCCGGCCTATGAGTCAATTACATGTGTACCTTAAATGCATCTGGCCCACATGTCATTCTCATGGTGGTGGTGTGGTTCGCGACTCACTCGTTCGAGATGAACCGGCCAGTGGTGGAGTGGCCGTGGAGAGGGTGCCACAGCTGGGCATCGGGGCGTTACGAGGCGTAGATGGCCACACTGGCGGGTACTACCTGTAGTACAGAAGTACTCCAACTAAGGATTGATGCCCGGGACAAAATGTGTCACAGCCGTTGGATGAAAATTCGATGGTGCGGGAGTACGGATCGGAGCACAGCAGCGGATCAGGCAAACTGCGTCCAATCGGGTGTGGCTGTGGTAGAAAGTTGATGGTCGCCGTAGTTCAGCTGGCCCGCATGTCATGCACACAAAGGCAGAGGAGCGGTGGGGCCGAGAGGGATGAGGCGCACATCGGGGGGATGAGGATCCCCCGACGTGAACAATCCTACCATTCTTTCACTAACATGTGGGATCCCCAAGTGTGGGTCCCACCTGTCAGCGAAGGAAAGGCAGTGATAACCACGTCAGAGGATCCATGTCCATGTCGGGGGACGTCGTGCTTACAGGTAGGGTTGGAGCGGCGTCGTGGGAATCGCGTGTGGGTGTGGCAGTGGTAGAAAAAAGAAACGTGATGGTCGCCGTGGTTCAACTTCCATGGACAAGCTGTCATGTCTACTGACACATGTATATCAAAACTAGAGTCTTTATATTTCAAGCACGTGAACAAGTATTATTCTACTACTTTGGATCCATTGCAATGCACGGGCCAACACATTGGTAGTAGTAGTGTCTATCTCTATCTCTAGAGGCCTTCCCTCGTTCATACTTTTCTCTCACAAGATAAACTACTCATACAAATGCATCTTGATGTTCCGTGGAGCGTACGAGGATGTTTCCTTGGGGGTCTCTGCAACGCGGCATGGCCGTAGTTGCAAGTTTACGCCCCTTGAGATGCCGACGATGAGGGGCACTCGGATTTCCTCCGATGAGCAGGTAAGATGAGTTTGATCACGCAGTAAATGCATTCTAAAGACTACTTCCGTGTCCATTTCTTAATTCTCCCCCTGCCCACTGATACATCCATTTTGCATCATACTTTTATATCGATATTTATTGCATTATCGGCTATTATTACACAGTATGTCACAATACTTATGCCTATTCTCTCTTATTTTACAAGGTTTACATGAAGAGGGGGAATGTTGGCAGCTGGAATTCTGGGATGGAAAAGGAGCAAATATTAGAGACCTATTCTGCACAGCTCCAAAAGTCCTGAAACTACACGGAAGTTATTTTCAGAATATATAAAAAATACTGAGCGAAGAAAGCACAAGAGGGGGGGCCACCCACCAACCACGAGGTTGGGGGCACGCCCTACCCCCCTGGGCGCGCCCCCTGCCTCATGGGCCCCCTGGTGGCCCTCCGATGCCCATCTTTGGCTATATGGAGTCTTTCGTCCGAGGAAAAATAATAAGCAAGCTTTTGGGAAGAAACTCCGCCGCCACGAGGTGGAACCTTGACGGAACCAATCTAGGGCTCCGGCAGAGCTGTTCTGCCGGGGAAACTTCCCTCTGGGAGGGGGAAATCATCGCCATTGTCATCACCAACGATCCTCTCATTGGGAGGGGGTCAATCTCCATCAACATCTTCACCAGCACCATCTCATCTCAAACCCTAGTTCATCTCTTGTATCCAATCTTTGTATCCAAACCTCAGATTGGTACTTCTGGGTTGCTAGTAGTGTTGATTACTCCTTGTAGTTGATGCTAGTTGGTTTACTTGGTGGAAGATCATATGTTCAGATCCATTATGCATATTAATACCCCTCTGATTATGAACATGAATATGTTTTGTGAGTAGTTACGTTTGTTCCCGAGGACATGGGAGAAGTCTTGCTATTAGTAGTCATGTGAATTTGGTATTCGTTTGATATTTTAATGAGATGTATGTTGTCATCCCTCTAGTGGTGTCATGTGAACGTCGACTACATGAAACTGCACCATTGTTTGGTCCTAGAGGGAGGCATTGGGAAGTAATAAGTAGATGATGTTGCTAGAGTGACATAAGCTTAAACCCTAGTTTATGTGTTGCTTCGCAAGGGGCTGATTTGGATCCATATGTTTCATGCTATGGTTAGGTTTACCTTAATACTTCTGTTGTAGTTGAGGATGCTTGCAATAGGGGTTAATCATAACTGGGATGCTTGTCCAAGTAAGGACAGTAACCAAGCACCGGTCCACCCACATATCCAATTATCAAGGTACCAAACGCGAATCATATGAACGTGGTGAAAACTAGCTTGACGATAATTCCCATGTATCCTCGGGAGTGCTTTCCTTCATATAAGAGTTTGTCCAGGCTTGTTCTTTGCTACAAAAAGGATTGGGCCATCTTGATGCACCTTATTTACTTTTATTACTTGTTGCTCGTTACAATTTATCTTATCACAAAACTATTTGTTACCGATAATTTCAGTGCTTGCAGAGAATACCTTGCTGAAAACCGCTTATCATTTCCTTCTACTCCTCGTTGGGTTCGACACTCTTACTTATCGAAAAGGCTACGATAGATCCCCTACACTTGTGGGTCATCAAGACTCTTTTATGGCGCCGTTGCCGGGGAGTGAAGCGCCTTTGGTAGGTGGAATTTGGTAAGGAAAAATTTATATAGTGTGCTGAAATTTACTGTCACTTGTTACTATGGAACATAATCCTTTGAGGGGTTTGTTCGGGGTATCTTCACCTCGTCCGAAACCACAATTAACTACCCCTCAACCTACTGAACCTACTGAAAATGTTTACTTTGAAATTCCTTCGGGTATGATAGAGAAACTGCTAGCTAATCCTTTTGCAGGAGATGGAACATTGCATCCCGATTTACACTTAATCTATGTGGATGAAGTTTGTGGATTATTTAAGCTTGCAGGTATGCCCGAGGATGTTATCAATAAGAAGGTCTTCCCTTTATCTTTGAAGGGAGATGCATTGACATGGTATAGGCTATGTGATGATATGGGATCATGGGACTATAAGCGATTGAAATTGGAATTTCACGAGAAGTTTTATCCTATGCATCTTATACATCGTGATCGTAATTATATATATATATATAATTTTTGGCCTCGCGAAGGAGAAAACATCGCTCAAGCTTGGGGGAGGCTTAATTCAATGTTATATCCATGCCCCAATCATGAGCTCTCAAGAGAAATGATTATTCAAATTTTTTATGCTCGGCTTTCTCTCAGTAATCGCTCCATGATCATCTCGACGAAGGTAAGGAGTCAGGTATAACACCTGAGTTTGATTGTGTTAAATCTTTTATGGATACCGATGCTTTCCGTGAATTTAGCACTAAATATGGACTTGACTCTGAGATAGTAGCTTCTTTCTGTGAATCATTTGCTACTCATGTTGATCTCCCTAAGGAGAAGTGGTTTAAATATAATCCTCCCATTGAAGTAAAAGTAGTTGCACCTATTAAAGTTGAAGAAAATACTGTCACTTATAATGATCATATTGTTCCTACTGCTTATGTTGAGAAACCACCTTTCCCTATTAGAATAAAGGATCATGCTAAAGCTTCAATTGTAGTCAGCAAAAGTAATATTAGGACACACAAACCCCCTGAGCAAGTTAAAGTTAAACCTAATATTGCTATGGTTAAAGATATCTTGGCCGATAATATTGATGGGTGTGTTATTTACTTCTATGATGAGACTGCTAGAATTGCTAGACCTGATACTAAAAATAAACATAGACTGTTGTAGGCATGCTTGTTATTTCTGTTAAAATAGGAGATCATTGCTATCATGGCTTATGTGATGTGGGTGCTAGTGCAAGTGCAATACCTCATTCATTATACAAAGAAATTATGCATGACATTGCACCTGCTGAGATAGAATATATCGATGTTACCATTAAGCTTGCCAATAGAGATACTATTTCACCAATTGGGATTGTTAGAGATGTTGAAGTCTTGTGTGGGAAGGTTAAATATCCTGCTGATTTTCTTGTTCTTGGTTCCCCACAAGATAGCTTTTGTCCCATTATATTTGGTAGACCCTTCTTGAATACTGTTAATGCTAAGATAGACTGCAATAAGGATATTGTTTCCATTGATTTAGGGGATATGTCTCATGAGTTTAATTTTGCTAAATTTATAGACAACCCCATGATGAAGAATTGCCTAGTAAATATGAAATAATTGGTCTTGCTTCTATTGCCGTGCCTCCCACTGATCCTTTAGAAAAATATTTGCTAGACCATGAAAATGATATGTTTATGAATGAAATAAGGGAAATAGATGAAGTATTCTTTAAACAGGGACCTATTCTGAAACACAACTTGCCTGTTGAAATCCTAGGGGATCCTCCTTCACCCAAGGGTGATCCCGTGTTTGAGCTTAAACCATTACCTGATACTCTTAAATATGCTTATCTTGATGAAAAGAAGATATATCATGTTATTATTATGCTAACCTTTTAGAGAAGGAGGAAGAGAAATTATTGAAAACTCTGAAGAAGCACCGTGCTGCTATTGGATATACTCTTGATGATCTTAAGGGCATTAGTCCCACTCTATGTCAACACAAAATAAATTTGGAGAAAGTCGCCAAACCAGTTATTGATCACCAACGATGGCTAAATCCTAAGATGAAAGAAGTGGTAAGAGAGGAAATATTAAAGCTCCTTGAGTAAGGTATAATTTATCCCGTTGCTGATAGTCAGTGGGTAAGTCCTGTCCATTTTGTCCCTAAGAAGGGAGGTATTAATGTTGTTCCTAATGATAAAGATGAATTGATCCCGCAAAGAATTATTACAGGTTATAGGATGGTAATTGATTTCTGCAAATTAAATAAAGCTACTAAAAAGGATCATTACCCCTTGCATTTTATTGATCAAATGCTAGAAAGATTATCCAAACATACACATTTTTGCTTTCTAGACGGTTATTCTGGTTTCTCTCAAATACCTGTGTCAGCTGATGATCAAGAAAAGACTACTTTTACTTGCCCTTTCGGTACCTTTACTTATAGACGTATGCCTTTTGTTTTATGTAATGCACCTGCTACCTTTCAAAGATGCACGATGGCTATATTCTCCAACTTTTGTGAAAAGATCTGTGAAGTTTTCGTGGATGATTTCTCTGTTTATGGATCCTCTTTTGATGATTGCTTGAGCAACATTGATAGATTTTTGCAGAGATGTGAAGAAACTAACCTTGTCTTGAATTGGGAGACGTGCCACTTTATGGTTAATTAAGGTATTGTCTTGGGGCATAATATTTCTGAAAGAGGTATTGAAGTTGGCAAAGCTAAGGTTGATGCTATTGAAAAGATGCCGTGTCCCAATGACATCAAAGGTATAAGAAGTTTCCTTGGTCATGCCGATTTTTATAGGAGGTTCATTAAGGACTTCTAAAAAAATTCTCGGCCTTTGACTAACCATTACAAAAAGATATTCCTTTTGTCTTTAATGATGATTGTGTAGAAGCATTTGAAATACTTAAGAAAGCCTTGATTTTTGCACCTACTGTTCAGCCACCTTATTGGAATTTACCCTTTGAAATTATGTGTGATGCTAGTGATTATGCTGCAGGGGCTGCTCTAGGACAAATATTTGATAAAAAATTAAATGTTATTCAATATGCTAGTAAAACTCTAGACAATGCCTAGAGAAATTATGCTACTACTGAAAAAGAATTCTTAGCAGTTGTATTTGCTTGTGATAAGTTCAGACCTTATATTGTTGATTCTAAAGTAACTATTCACACTGATCATGCTGCTATTAAATATCTTATGGAAAAGAAAGATGCTAAACCTAGACTTATTAGATGGGTTCTCCTGCTACAAGAATTTGATTTGCATATCATTGGTAGAAAGGGAGTTGAGAATCCCATTGCAGACAACTTGTATAGGTTAGAAAATGTTCTTGATGACCCACTACCTATTGATGATCGCTTTCCTGATGAACAATTAAATGTCATAAATGCTTCTCGTACTGCTCCATGGTATGCTGATTATGCTAATTACATTGTTGCTAAATTTATACCACCTAGTTTCACATACCAGCAAAAGAAAAAGTTTTTCTATGATTTAAGACATTACTTCTGGGATGACCCACACCTTTATAAACAAGGAGTAGATGGTGTTATTAGACGTTGTGTACCTGATCCTGAACAAGAACAGATCTTACGCAAGTGTCACCCCGAGGCTTATGGAGGACACCACGCTGGAGATAGAACTGCACACAAGGTATTTCAATCCGGTTTTTATTGGCCTACTCTCTTCAAGGATGCCCGTAAGTTTGTCTTATCTTGTGATGAATGTCAAAGAATTGGTAATATTAGTAGACGTCAAGAAATGCCTATGAATTATTCACTTGTTATTGAACAATTTGATGTTTGGGGCTTTGATTATATGGGACCTTTTCCTTCCTCTAATGGGTATACACATATTTTAGTTGTTGTTGAGTACGTTACTAAGTGGGTAGAAGCTATTCCAACTAGTAGTGCTGATCATAACACCTCTATTAAGATGCTTAAAGAAGTTATTTTTCCGAGGTTTGGAGTTCCTTGATATTTAATGACTGATGGTGGTTTGCATTTTATTCATGGTGCCTTTCGTAAAATGCTTGCTAAGTATGATGTTAATCATAGAATTGCATCTCCTTATCACCCGTAGTTTAGTGGTCAAGTAGAATTGAGTAACAGAGAGCTCAAATTAATTTTGCAAAAGACTATTAATAGATCTAGAAAGAATTGGTCCAAGAAACTAGATGATGCATTATGGGCTTATAGAACTGCATATAAAAATCCTATCGGTATGTCTCCGTATAAAATGGTTTATGGTAAAGCATGTCACTTACCTCTCGAACTAGAACATAAGGCATACTGGGCTATCAAAGAGCTCAACTATGACTTCAAACTTGCCGGTGAAAAGAGGCTATTTGACATTAGCTCACTTGATGAATGGAGAACCCATGCCTATGAGAATGCCAAACTGTTTAACGGAAAAGTTAAAAGATGGCATGACAAAAGGATACAAAAGCGTGAGTTTAATATAGGTGATTATGTATTGCTATACAACTCTCGTTTGAGATTTTTTGCAGGCAAACTCCTCTCTAAATGGGAAGGTCCTTACGTCATCGAGGAGGTCTATCATTCCGGTGCCATAAAAATCAAGAACTTCGAAGGCACAAATCCAAGGGTGGTGAATGGTCAGAGAATCAAACATTATATCTCAGGTAATCCTATAAATGTTGAAACTAATTTTATTGAAACCGTAACCCCGGAGGAATACATAAAGGACACTTTCCGAAACGTTTCAGACTCCGAAAAGGAATAGGTACGTGGTATGGTAAGTAAACCGACTCCAAAACAGTTCTATAATGGCAATTTTTCTCCGTTTTGGAATATTTAAGAAAATAAGAAGCAGACCGGAAAGGACACGAGGCTTCCACGAGGGTGGAGGGGGCGCCCTACCCCCTGGGCGCACCCCCTGCCTCGTGGGCACCTCGTGCACTCTCCGGACTCCGTTTTCTCGCACGATACTTCTTTTGGTCGGTAAAAGTTCATTATATAATCTCCCGAAGGTTTTGACCACTGTATCATGCAAATATCCTCTGTCTTTGTTTCAAGCTGTTCCTGCTGCAAATTAGAGCAATATGTCGTCCCAGGATTCGAAAAGGAGAAAGCTATGTGGCTGATTACCTTGCAGCTCCTAAGGTCTATGGGGACGTGGAGCATTGTGGTTGGACTACGAAAGAAGAATAGGACTATGAACCCAAGGGAAAAGAGGAGACGAGCTCAAATGAAGATGAAGTCCCATTACCTCAACCTGGGGACATTCATGTGGAGTTCAAAAAGTCAAGCTCCCTAATAGAGCAAAGAAACCTAAGATCGAGTTTATCCCTTTTCGCCTCTTGCAGGAAAACAAACAGGAATTATGCAAGAAGATATTAAGCCTTGAGCAGGAGATCGATGATCTAAGGGATCAAAATTATGTCCTCAAGCGCAAATTAAGGAAGAAGCCTACACCATCTACAAAACCAACACCTTCTTCACCGACAAAGAAGAACTGAGAAACGGGTGTGGGCACTCACTTTGGCAACTGCCAAGCTTGGGGGAGTGCCCCGGTATAGTATCACCATCACTTTTACCTTTACTGTTTTTCTTAGTTTGATCCTTTTGATAATATCTTGATCTAGTAGAATAAAGTATTAGTATGATCTAGTTGTGAGTTTTGCTTTATGATTCTTCTATGTAATCGAGTCCGTGAGCTATATATAGTAAAGATTAGTGTTGAGTCAAGGGCTTGATTACCTTGCTATGATCTTGAGGGAATAAAATAAAAGAGAAGAAATAAAGAGATCATATGGATCTTATGTAGAGTAATGAGCTCACATATAAAGAGTAAGATGAATAAAAGTTGTTGAGAGTTGAAAAACATAGTTTTTGTCATTGTTGCAATTAATAGGAAGTAATAAAGAAAGAGAGGTCTTCACATATAAATATACTATCTTGGACATCTTTTATGATTGTGAGCACTCATTAAAGTATGATATGCTAAAGAGTTGACGTTGGACAAGGAAGACAACGTAATGGGTTATGTTTTCTTACATCTGAGATAAATTATACTTTCATGGATCATCCAACATGTTGAGCTTGCCTTTCTCTCTCTTGCTAGCCAATTTCTTTGCACCAAGTAGGGATACTACTTGTGCTTCCAAATATCCCTAAACCCAGTTTTGCCATGAGAGTCCACCATACCTACCTATGGATTGAGTAAGATCCATCAAGTAAGTTGCCATCGGTGCAAGCAATAAAAATTGCTCTCTAAATATGTATGAGTTATTAGCGTGGAGAAAATAAGCTTTATGCAATCTTGTGATGTGGAAGAAATAAAAGCGA
The DNA here is from genome assembly GCF_003073215.2 of Triticum urartu. Lineage (NCBI taxonomy): Eukaryota > Viridiplantae > Streptophyta > Magnoliopsida > Poales > Poaceae > Triticum > Triticum urartu. The sequence goes on along the minus strand of NC_053028.1, from coordinate 238,424,306 downwards.
CGGACTGCATAATAAAGGTCCACATCACAAGTGGCAATATAAAGTGACGTTCTTTTGCATTAAGATTTCGTGCATCCAACCATAAAAGCGCATGACAACCTCTGCTTCCCTCTGCGAAGGGCCTATCTTTTATTCTTGTCTTATACTTCATCAAAGAATCATGGTGATATTCACCTTTCCTTTTTACATTTTATCCTTCGGCAAGCACAATGTGTTGGAAAGATCCTAATATATATAGCTAATTGGATGCGAGTTTTCATGAACTATTATTGTTGACATTACCCTTAAAGTAAAAGAGTTGGGAGGCAAAACTATAAGCCCCTATCTTTCTCTGTGTCCGATTAAAACTCCATACCCATAAGTATTGCGTGAGTGTTAGCAATTGTGAAACACTAAATGATGGTTGAGTATGTGGACTTGCTGAAAAGCTATTATATTGACTCTTTCCTATGTTATGATAAATTGCAATTGCCTCAATGACCGAGATTAGAGTTTGTTGGTTCTCAATGAAGTTTATGATTCATACTTGAAATTGTGATTGAATCGTTACTTTAGCATAAGAGATCATATGACAATATATATATATATATGTTGTTGTTCTAAGAATGATCTTGATGCCCTCATGTCCGTATTTTATTTTATCGACACCTCTATCTCCAAACATGTGGACATATTTTTCTATTTCGGCTTTCGCTTGAGGACAAGTGAGGTCTAAGCTTGGGGGAGTTGCTACGTCCATTTTGCATCATACTTTTATATCGATATTTATTGCATTATGGGCTGTTATTACACATTATGTCACAATACTTATGCCTATTCTCTCTTATTTTACAAGGTTTACATGAAGAGGAGGAATGCCGGCACCTGGAATTCTAGGCTGGAAAAGGAGCAAATATTAGAGACCTATTCTGCATAGCTCCAAAAGTCCTGAAACTTCACGGAAGTTATTTTCAGAATACATAAAAAATACTGAGCGAAGAAAGCACCAGAGGGGGGCCACCCACCAGCCACGAGGGTGGGGGCATGCCCCCTGCCTCGTGGGCCCCCTGGTGGCCCTCCGATGCCCATCTTTGGCTATATGGAGTCTTTTGTCCGAGGAAAAATAATAAGCAAGCTTTCGGGAAGAAACTCCTCCGCCACGAGGCGGAACCTTGGCAGAACCAATCTAGGGCTCCAGCAGAGCTGTTCTGCCGGGGAAATTTCCCTCTGGGAGGGGGAAAGCATCACCATCGTCATCACCAACGATCCTCTCATCGGGAGGGGGTCAATCTCCCTCAACATCTACGCCAGCACCTTCTCGTCTCAAACCCTAGTTCATCTCTTGTATCCAATCTTTGTATCGAAACCTCATATTGGTACCTATGGGTTGCTAGTAGTGTTGATTACTCCTTGTAGTTGATGCTAGTTGGTTTACTTGGTGTTGGTGGGAGATCATATGTTCAGATCCATTAGGCATATTAATACCCCTCTGATTATGAACATGAATATGCTTTGTGAGTAGTTACGTTTGTTCCTGAGGACATGGGAGAAGTCTTGCTATTAGTAGTCATGTGAATTTGGTATTCGTTCAATATTTTGATGAGATGTATGTTGTCATCCCTCTAGTGGTTTCATGTGAACGCCGACTACATGACACTTCACCATTGTTTGGGCTTATAGGGAGGCATTGGGAAGTAATAAGTAGATGATGGGTTGCTAGAGTGACAGAAGCTTAAACCCTAGTTTATGCGTTGCTTCACATGGGGCTGATTTGGATCCATATGTTTCATGCTATGGTTAGGTTTACCTTAATACTTATGTTGTAGTTGCGGATGCTTGCAATAGGGGTTAATCATAAGTGGGATGCTTGTCCAAGTAAGGACAGTACCCAAGCACCGGTCCACCCACATATGAAATTATCAAAGTACTGAATGCGAATCATATGAACGTGATGAAAAATAGCTTGACGATAATTCCCATGTGTCCTCAGGAGCGCTTTCCTTCATATAAGAGTTTGTCCAGGCTTGTCCTTTGCTACAAAAAGGATTGGGCCATCTTGCTACACCTTATTTACTTTTATTACTTGTTGCTTGTTACAATTTATCCTATCACAAAAGTATCTGTTATCGATAATTTCAGTGCTTGCAGAGAATACCTTACTGAAAACCGCTTATCATTTCCTTCTGCTGCTCGTTTGGTTCAACGCTCTTACTTATCAAAAAGGCTACAATAGATCCCCTACACTTGTGGGTCATCACCCACTGTTTCATAGGTTAGGCTCGGTATGAGTGGAGATTGGCTTGCATATGTACGGGAGGGTACCAACATCAATTTCCACAACATTTACAACGGTGACACCGTTCCCGTAGAACCTTTGTCCAACATTGCAATCAGCCATGCAACAGGCCACTGCATGAATTGGTACGATGGAACCACGGTGAGATTGAATAAGATAGCACGAACCTTGCACATGGCGGTCAAAGGTGGACCATTCTATCTGCGGCCGATTTGTTATCGTACGAGTACGAAGACGATGTGCTCCTTTCTAACCGCATCTTCACAGTGACAAACCAGGGGACTTGTTTCGTATGGGACACATCCTACGATATACTCCCTCTCTCCCAGTTTATTTGTTTTGAATCTTTTCGTTTTATAAGTTTCAAATTCAAATTTAGAGCTCCCCATCACATGTTGAGATTACAATGTCCATTAAATCGTTGTGTGCATGTATAGTAAAGAAACAAATCTCGAGTTTGGCATGAGTTCGTGCAGCGGTAGCACCAGCCTGGCACAGGAGTTACATTTCCCTCCCAGGGCCCTCGGGACTGAGCTTCAGCGCCTTACTACACCTTCCTTTGAGTCAATAACATGTGGACCCGATAGGTGGCTGGTCCACATGTAATTCTCCCGAAGGCAGAGGGGCAGTGGGGCCGAGAGGGGTGAGCCACAGGTCGAGGGACGTGTGGTGTCATGCGGTCGTGCGGCATCGTGGGAATTGTGTGTGGCTGTGGTAGAAACTTGATGCTCACCACATTTAAGGTGGCCCACATGTCATGTGCACAAAGGCAGAGGGGCGGTGCGGCCGAGAGGGGTGAGGCGCATGTCGGGGGACGTGGTGCCGTGGGTTGGAGCGGCGTCGTGGGAATCGCGGGTGGCAGTGGATGAAACGTGATGGTCGTCGTAGTTGAACTTCCATGGACAAGTTGTCATGTCTACGGACACATGCATTGCATACTGATCACTGGTAGGAGTAGTAGAGAAAGCTAGGCGGATAAATAGTTCCTTATAGTCAAGCGGACCCGCGCTACTACTTGTTCCAAAGACATGCACACCATCGAAATAGTCCATCTATATCAATATACAGCAAGAGGGGATACTTTTTTTGTACAAGAGAGGAAATAGTTCATCCATCCATAATGCCATGCTGCTGGTGCAGCCTTATCTTCTTCTTGTTGTTCTCATTTTCTGTGGGAGACGGCTTCGCAACAAGCTGTTTGGACCTTGCAATATCTCGAAACTCACACGGGCATCGAGGGCAGCATATTTTATCCGCTCGTACGTCAAGGGATAATTCTCCCATCTAGACGACCTTAATGCCACTGTCTCTTCACCCTTCTGAAGATTTGTACCGAGCACAAAATTTGCTACGTCAAATAGGGATGGTGTCTGTTTATCACAATCTTCTATAGGAATTTTGATTCTGGTTTGTAGGTCAGCAATGCTTTTCAAATCAACGTTGTACGGCTCTAGCTTCTGTTTGTCCCCTTCGATGGTTGCCCCATAGAAGTATATGTCCTCCCGAGACAAGAAATCGTGAAGCTCACCTGGTATGGAGGGCGCGTGTATGATGTGGTACACCAAAACATCATCTTCGAGGCACAGCTGCAGGACGGCGGCGCGTTGGACCTTCCCAGTGGCACGCTCCGTGTACTCTGCGTCGAGACCGATGACCCTCATCTCTACCTTTTCAAGGGAGTTGGATACATTGTTGATCCACTTCCGAACAACCCTTGGGTGGATGGTGACGGTGGCAACTATGCTCAACGAGCCTTCGACGAGGACATGTTGGACGCTTAAAACCTGCATCTCGATCTCTTTCACTATTTGGAACCGCTGGAACAGAGGGCTATAGTTTGGAGAATTGGGATTAGATGGCTAGTCTAACTGAAGTAGTAGATGATTATTTAAAGAGGTTAAAACAATGTGAACGCAGTGGGGTTTGGATGCAAATGAAGACGAAGGGGAGGTGAAGAAGCCGAGGAAAATCGGTTCCTGATGGAGAAGTAAATGGGAGAAGTGGCGTGCAGGCAGTTGATTAGACGGCTAGGTAGACTAAACGAAAAGGCTATGCGGGTAGACTGAGGAGTCGTACCTGTTTGTGTACGTGCCCATCCTTCCTGATAGGTGGGACCTATGCAAACAGATAAAAAATGTGTCGTAGCTGGTTCAGATGGATATTGGCGCGTGCGTGGGAGACACAACATTCTCTGGTTAAGGAATACACGGTTATCCTCATCAAAAAAGAAAAGGCCCATCTTCGCGCTTCCGCATGCACGAGAATTTGGTTCTGCTCGCAATATGGATGATACCTGGAGGATGAAGTGAACAGGCATGCTAGCACGGGAGACCTATTTCCGCTATACAGTACTGGAGTACTCATGTTCCTACTACTACTACTACTACTACTACTACTACTACTACTACTACTACTACTACTACTACTACTACTACTACTACTACTACAACTGTGGTACACTTGATGGTCAAAATACTATTATCCAGTCCTCAGAGTGAAGTGACAACACCCTGCGCCTGACACTAGTCCAGGAGGCGTGTTCGGGTTACCAAAGTCAGCCTCACCCTGTGCAGTCTGTCACCGCCGTTGTACATCACATTAGCATACATTAGGGAAGTAAATGTGCATATGGAGAACTCTATATTTGGAAGTAGTGAAATCATGTAATGCTTACCATGTGTACATACCTATATTCTCCCTTCAGCAATCAATGGCTAGAATAATATCCTCACAAATTTTTTGCCCATAGAACACGAGTATATAACAATGCATGGTCTGTTAGTTACCTTGAAGAATTTGTTTGTGAGGACAGAACATGATTACATAACATGCATGACATGGTAGTTTCCTGTGAAGAATCGATTGCGAGATAACATGAGTATAACCATGCATGGCACTTCTATATTTTCGAACCCAGTATACATTTCCTTGTATTTTCCTCCCAGTTCCAACAGGGACATATCAATGTTGTTTCTTGCATTATCCTACTCATACTCTGAACAATGTTGATCTTACATTAACAATGCATGTCCTTTTTTATATGATGTAGTGTTCCTATAGTCACTGCCCTTTGTAATCACACCACCTTTGCCAAAAACAAGGAAGCATGGTTCCCCGCTCGATCAGACGACGGAAAAAGACTGATGATCATTCGGACACATGAGCCAGAAAAGTTATATTGCAAAAAAAACACTGTATAAAAGCACCGTGAAATACGTGAGTATCCGGACAGTGGCCGTTACGTCTATGAGCAGGATACCAGCTTGTTGGGGCCTTCGGTATTTTTTAGTTGGAGGCAGGTAAATAGCCTTGGTACACACTCTCTGTTTCTCGGACTCAATTATCCGATTAACCAGGAGATCACCGTTGGCAAGGACCTTGATGGCAGAGAGGCTCTGTTTGCTATGGAAAACTGTGTCTACACGGCGAGCCCTAGGAGTTTGGGAGCAAACTCCCCTGATTGTCAACGATACAGTCTGCATCCAAAAGAAGGTGAGAATGACAAAGGCATCCGGATTAACTTTGATCCTTGGATGTCTCAATTATGACAGACAGTGATGTGGTTCAAGCCTTCAGGTTGATAGGTAATTGGGCTGTTGCATCGAAAGCGTGGAGAACTGGTGTCTCCGGATCATTGGTCGCTGAAGCGGGGCTGCAAATTATGATGGTGTTGGATCATATCTTCGAATGACTTTGTTGTCTTTGCTGCTTGTTCTGGATGGGTAGTTCTTTCTTTTGTTATGCATATTCCTTGTCATTTGGTCATCCTCGTCTATGTCACTCTTACTATGTAATAGTTGCCTCTATTTAGAATGTCATTCTCGTATGGATCACGAGAGTCTGAGCGCTGCAGATGGGAGCATTTTGGTGGTGTAGCAAGACTTCTTATGAACTATCATGTCTTGTTGTTTATGTCAGTAGTAGTCACTAGTCAGTGTTTAAATGTTGTATATATCGTTGTTTCGAACAGTTTATTGTCTCAAACTACTGGTGGGCTAAATGAGGGCACCACCATTCTCCAGTGTTCAGAGTGTACCTCCTTTTTTCAAGTTATATAATTTGAGCTCAGTGTATTTTCGATGATGTACACTTGTTTGGGCCAGTAAGGTGTCGTTGAATATGGGCCGAGTAGTAACGCAATGCCAAATAGGTCAATTATGACTCTCAGGCCGGGCTCTCAAAAGATCCTCAAAAAAGGCTTGCCTCTTCAAAAAAGAAAGAATAAGGACTCTTAGGCCGACATACGGGCGCCACCGGTGTTTTCGTGCGCTTGCGCGCCGAGAGCATATTGGCGCGTGTTCGAAATTCATGATACCTTTTCATCCCCAATCTCCCGCCCCTCCCCCACCTCTGGAATCTCGATTCCTACTCCAGTTCCCCCAAATCCCCCTCCTGTACTCCCTGTACTCAAGCACACTATCATGTCGCCGATCAACGCGGATATCCGAGCCAGAGATCCTGAGGTCTGTCCTGCCTTCGGTCGCTGCGTGTTGTCGCTCAACAGTGGCATGGCGGCGCTTGACGACCAGTTTGCCGACAAAGTGCTAATGGTAACCATCAACGGCGACCGGCCTCCCGTCTCGCCGGACGACCTTGTCAAAGCTCTTGGAATTGCGCACGACATCCAAATAAGTGACTTGCTCGTCAAAGTATGTCCGCCACCGGCTGATTTCTTCGTCTGGTTCCGGACAACTTTTGACTGCAGTTGTGTGTTTGAATCTTCTCGACGTTTGTTCTGTGATGGCGCGCTGGTGAGCTTTGATCGGTGGCACCCAGGAGGGGCTCGGTGCCCTATGAGCTTAAGTTTTTAACAAAGCTTACCTTCCACGGCATGCCTCGATGTGCTTGGAACAACGAGTCCATGAATGAGCTTATGAACGACCTTGGAGGTGAGCTCGTAAGTATGTTTATTCCTCCAGACAGCTGGGCTCTGACGGTTATGGCATGGATGAAGAAGCCGTCCACCATACCGTAGTTGATTGGTGTTGAGATACCGGTGCAGGAACCGGGGTTGTACTATTCGTCGCCACCAAGGCCGTCGTGGACCACGTTAGGGATGTACCTATATCGAGTGTTCGTGCATGTCGAAGAAGTGGTCAATCCATCAATCGAAGTCCTGCTGCCGCCGCTGGTGCCAGGGTCCGTCGACGACGTCCATTACAGGAGTCAACGCCAGACTTTCCCCTTGTTGCTCGAAACGATGGATGGCACAGGGCCTACTCCATCGCGTGGCAGAGGCCACTGCTTCTTTGGGAGAAGAGGCAGGGCTGGCTGCCTGGATGTGCTCTAATTTGAGGTAACAACTGAATCTTGTCAGATACAAGTTAAATCCGAGCTATGGGTGTGAAGCACTGATGTGCCAGTACATTTGATTGTGACCTGTTCTAATTTTGTACCTGAACTTTTTTTAGAAACGGATGTACGTCAACTTAATGTGCTAGCAGAACTTATTGTGTTGTCTGTCTGTTTTCTTTGCATGGCATTCAAGATATTTCCCCGTCATTGATAAAGATGATGAACCGTTATGTACGAGTTCATTGGTTTCAACATAGCCCTACCCGTAGAGATCCACTGCTTCCATCCTTATTGTGCCGCCTGCGTGAAATTTTTGTATGCAAGTTTAGTGTGCTATGATGTTCTATATGATTGTGTCAACTATAAGTTTTTACTGAGCATCAGCAATGCATGCTAAAAGATGTATTTACGAGCATCGACCAATGGGTCTCTCTCTCTCACACACACACGCACACACACACACGCACAAGTGGGACCCGTTGAATTATTTCTTTGCTCGTGAAAGCTTTTAATTAGGTTCCACTGTAATCTAACTTTTTTCTTAAGTTATTAATTGAGCTCAGTGACTTCAAAAAGTTGTACAGAAGCCTTGTTTGGGCCTTTCTGGTGTCGTTGAATGTGGGCTGAGTAGCCATGTTAGGTTGTACTGTACTACACATGCCTTTTTTCAACATTAGCAATGCAACTGGGCCGACAGTTGTACACAATATCCTGGTCAACTTGTTATCCTCCGCCCTGCTGGGGTGCAAACTTTCCTAGGAGGTATGCATTAGGCTTAACAAGAAAATGGACTTTAAGATAATAAATGGGATGTAATTATAATAACTGGGCAGTAACTATAAAAAATGCACCAAACGCGTAATTAGTTTAAAAAATATATTATTTTTGGAATTTGAAAATTTTAATTTCATTACTTGTTGCGCACACAATATTTCGTTGGATTTTAACGTAATACAACTTTATTTTGAAATTATATTTAATCTGATTAGAAATTTCGGATAAAAATATTTCGGAACCCATAAGAATGTGGGAATTTTTTTTGAATTCTGTTTTGAGCGGTTGGTTGAAATTATTAATCATTTTTTTGAGGAATGGTTGAAATTATTAATCGTTGTCCTAGCTAGAAAATGGGTTGTACTTTTAACAAACTGTAAATGGCATGTAGTAAATTCCATTAGAATTAAAAAATGGGCTGTACATTCTTACATATCGCAAATGGGCTATATGTTCTCTGCCCCACACTTGTGGGCCTTCTAAGTTGACGTGTCCTCTAAAAAAACTAAGTTGACGCATATGCAAGGCTTTGTCAACAACACACGATTCTGGCAGCTGTGGTCGTTGGATGTCCATCCAACGGATGTCATGCTTCTTCTTCAATCTCGGATATTCTTGCTTCAGCCACCCAAAAAATGATTCCTCCCCCTGACATCTAGGGCACACCGTTTCGGAGGCTGGCCTGTGGGCCTACTAAGTTGACGTGTACCAAGAGCTTTGTCAACATAGTCAATATAAATGATTCTAGCTGCAGTGACCGTACGATGTCCATCCAATGGCCATAGTGCTTCTTCAACCTCTGGTCTTCTTGCTTCAGCCGCCCAAAGCAGTGCCGGTCGTGCCGCGTGCTCCTGCCTCCCGTGGCCAGCTGTGATGCCGTGGAGGCCTCACCACCCCCTACTACTCCCACCGTTGGCCAGGCCATGCCTCTACTCACCCACACCCCCTGTTATTCTGCGGCGACGGCAGCCTCACACCAAGCGAACCAGTGAACCCTCATACTCCTCTACGCGTGGGCATCCACTGCCGCGTCTTCCCCGGCTCCTCGTCGTCCCCTTCCTAGGCCTTGCCGTCATCCACCGCCCTAGTGCTCTTGGCGTGGCATGGTCAACGTGGTCAAGAAATGGCTTCCCTCGCATGTGGACTGTGTGTGGAGAGGCTGACAGCTGGGTCCACAGCCGCAGTAAGGAAGTGCCTCCTTATTACGCGGAAAATAATGATTCCTCCACCTGACAGCAGGGACCCACAGGACGGGCAACTATATTTCGTGAAAAAATGTTTCCCCCCTGACTGCTGGGACCTACCAGCAGTGGCGGAGACAGGGGGACCAGCAAGGGCCCTGGCCCCCTAACATTAGTGATTTAATACTAATCTGCTTATGTATAGTACATATTTAGTGATCATTTGCTGTAAAAAGCACATTTTTTCAGTGTTTGGCCCTCCCCAGCCTGTGTTAGCCTCATTTGGCCCCCCTAATCAAATATTCCTGGCTCCACCACTGCCTACCAGCTAAATCTTCGCACGCAAGGAAGTGCATCCGGGCCAAAAAACGATTGGCCCCCCTGACTGTTGGGACCCACCAGCTACATCTTCGCACGCAAGGAAGTGCCTGACAGTCGGGACCCACCTGGTCGAAGCATACATAGCGTTGTCATTCTGGTCACGAACGTGTATGTACATATGGGTCGATGTAGAGGCACACACGTGTCGTAGAAGAGGCACGCACATAGCATGTACACGTACGTACATCGGCCAGTGTGCAAGAAAGAAATATGGCCACGTACGTACATACGGGCGGGGTCTCAAACGCCTACTCGCGCATACATACGGTCAGGGCTCATGTACATGGCTGGGTCGGAACGGAGAAACAGCATCGTCGTCGCCCGCAAAAAAAAAAACAGTGTCGTCGTATTCATGGGGAGGCAACGGAATGCGTCGTGTTCATCGGGAGGCAACGGAACGCATGGGAGCCAACCGGCTTGGACGGAACAGTCGATGGAAACGAGGCCTGGCGTACCGCAGAACGAAGGAAACGACCTTGTGTTCGACCCGCCACATTCGAAACGGGATCCTGTTCATCGGGAGGGGTCTGGCGTACCGCAAAACGGAGGAAACGGACCTCCTACGGTCGAAACTGGGTCTTGTTGATTGGGAGGGGTTTGGCGTACCGCAAAATGGAGGAAACGGACTTGTGTTGGAGCGCTACGCTCGAAACGGGGGTCCTGTTCATCGGGAGGAGTGTGGCATACCGCAAAACGGGACTCCACGGGATACTGTTCATCTCGATCTTGTCGGTGTCAAAACCGGCGGATCACGGGTAGGGGGTCCCAAACTGTGCGTCTAAGGCAGATGGTAACAGGAGGCAGGGGATACGATGTGTACCCAGGTTCGGGCCCTCTTGATGGAGGTAATACCCTACGTCCTGCTTGATTATTCTTGATGATATGAGTATTACAAGAGTTGATCTACCACGAGATCGAAGAGGCTAAACCCTAGAAGCTAGCCTATGGTATGATTGTCTGTTGTCCTACGGACTAAAACCCTCTGGTTTATATAGACACCGGAGGGGGCTAGGGTTACACAAGGTCGGTTACAAAGGAGGAGATATACATATCCGTATTGCCTAGCTTGCCTTCCACGCCAAGTAAAGTCCCATTCGGCACGAGACGAAGTCTTCAATCTTGTATCTTCATAGTCCAACAGTCCGGCCAAAGGATATAGTCCGGCTATCTAGATACCCCCTAATCCAGGACTCCCTCAGTAGCCCCCGAACCAGGCTTCAATGACGTTGAGTCCGGCACGCAGTATTGTCTTCGGCATTGTAAGGCGGGTTCTTCTCCAAATCTTGAATGTTTGTTAAGTAGTGTCCGGCCCCATAAATGTTGGACTTCTGGGCTTCTGTGCTCAATAAGGGCTATCTTCCACGCGTCGAACGAATATGAGGAGCCAGGGCGTTTTTACATTCACCCCCTAGCCAGGTAAATAAATTGTCTATTAAACGGATGGGGATTCTTAGATCCAATCCATACCATCCTCCCACGGCGAGAATCCATCGGAGCGCGCTTTGGAAAAAATCCACTCCAACATGGCCGACCACCGCAGCTCCTCCTCCCGCCCCCATAGCCCTAAGCCCGGTGATTGGGAGAGGTGTTCAGTCCCACATAGTCGATTAGTAGAGCTGCAGACTCAGGGATTTCTCCCTCTAGCGTATATGGTCCCCGTTCGAACCGGGCTCGCCACCTATAATGGCGGGGAGCAAGCGGAGAGCTTCCCCAGCCCCTCTAAGGGGAGCGGGTGTGCCTTGTTCCTTACTTACTATGGGGACTCGGATTTCCAATTCAACCGTTCCTCCGCGGGCTCCGAAGAAGACGTCCGAAGACTGGCCTTCGGAGTGGTTTTATATGGAGGACGTCCCCCTTCCAGACCCTGTTCGGCGGGGTCTTCCTAAGTTCAACAATGCTCCTCTGAAGAAACACCGAAGCTGGCGCCCACGGAGCCCCCAGGAGGAAGACAACGGAGAAGTCCTTTACCTGATGAACCGGATTAAAGCCCTGGCTCAATCAGGATTGACAATAATCGAGGTTATGTCAATATGCATAACGTGGGGAGTGCAGCCACTTCAATATCGAGGGCACCCCCTGTGGTGTTTTAACGGGGAAGATGATGCCACCCGTTGCGGGCGTAAGGGACCGAACTCCGCTGCTGCTTTAGCAAAAATTATGTCCGAGTTGTTCAAGGGAGAGGAAGAGGAGTTCATCTGTATCAAGCCACGGGATGGATTCTCAACCCTCCAAGCTGGGTGAGTTATACCTCTTTACTCCCATTCTTCCCACATTCTTTCTCATAGGTACTCACCTTGCCATTTTACGGCAGGAACTGCGAAAAGCTGTAAGGGAGGTCAACAGCCCATCTCCCGGGCTCGAAGAGGATCCGGACATATTCGTGGAGCTGATAGACAAGCAATTCTATCAGTTGAGATGCGATGACGCCATGGTGGCCATAACGGCCGACTATCCCGGATTGCTCCCTGCGTCGCATGTAAGAAAGACCAAAATCCCAACTCCCAAAAATAGGATCCCCTTTTAGACACTTCACCTACCATACAAAATGGTGTTTTATAGGGAAGGCATTCATGACGCCATGTCGAACCCACAGCAACTCGCCAACAAGAGGCACCGAAGCCGGGTAGGCCGAAAAGGAAGGCAGTCAGGACGGAGACGCCGGCGTAGAGGTATGACAAAACCTCGCTCCGTGGTTGTCGTCTTTCTCAAAATGCAATGATGTCCATGCTTCTTTAATAGAAAAAACGCTCGCCGAAGTATATCCGGAGAGGCTGCCGATCACGCTTCCACCAGTCGGGCTCCAGGGCCGGACACAGAGGCGGAGGCCAACATGGGGCAGACGCCGGATGCTCCTCCTACAGAGGATGCGAATAGACTATCCGCTACAAATTCAAAAGTGGAGAGCGCCATGAATCATAGGCATCGCCAGGCCGTACTCCATGACGCTTGCTTCTCACCAGAGGCATTTGATGCCTTCAATTCTGGAGACGCGTACCTCCGTGCTGCTCAAAATGGTCTATCTAGAGCCACGGATCAGTATGTAAGGGATATACGGGTAAGCAAATCTGACGATTATATGTATCAGTAGCCCCTGAGACTTGAAACAGTTGACGCAACTGATTTAAGGATCATTATTTGTGTAGGTTCTTACAGAGAAGAATTCCCAACTGTCTCAAGAGCTGGACAAATGCAAGGCCCAGCTGGAAGCCGCTGTTGCCGCATTGAAGGAGTCCAAAAAGGGGCCCCCTGGTAACTTTTTTGTCTATTGAAAAGAATATTGGTACCAATAGATGTTGCAGGTGGCCCTGGAGTGAATCCGGAGGCTGTGGAGGCGGATACGGCACGTGATGATCGACAGCGAAATGCTGGCGAGCGCGTGCTGATACGAGTCAGGCATGAGAAAAATGATCTCCAATATGCCAATATCCGGCTGGGTGTGGAACTGAAGGATGTCCGAGCCCAGCTTGCGGTCTCCGTGAAGGAGAATAAACGGCTTCGGCGCGGCATTTTTAGTAAGTGCTTGAACGAACTTTTTAAACGAGTTCGACGGAGAAACCTGCTAACAGCGTTATGTCTCCAGGTATGCTGACAGGTCATCCCGCGAAGGAGATGCCCGGGTCTTCGGGTGATCTTCTACCAGAGCTCTCACAACTGCATGAACAAGTTCGGCAGGTGCTGCAGAGTATTGCTCAAGCCTTGTGGCCATCCACGTCCCCGCCAGGAGGCATGGGGGAGCTTATAGAGAAGCTCAAGGGAGCGCGGCGGCGCTTCCGACTATGGAAAATATTAGCCTGCTGACAAGGTGCGAGGGGAGCCTGGGCTATGGTGAAGACACGATATACCAAGGCTGACCCAAACCACATGGCCGAGGTCGGACCTGTGGGGCCCGATGGGAAAGAGATCCCCGTCAGTTTAGTGTATGATAAAGTAGAATTAGCCGCAAAGTATTCCCAACAGGATTGTAGGCTAGACAGCCTGTTGGAGGGCATAGAAGAAAAATTTAATCAGTCTTGGTGACGGTGTACTTCAAGTGACATATGTAATGTCCCTAGCTGGATTGTAAATCATTTGTCATGGCGGACCTTTTCGCTTCAACCTCTGGACCCGATAGTCCGGAGTGTATCCGAATACCCACTCGGTTATATAGAAACTGGGGTATGCATGGAAACCAAGCGTAGGGGTCATAAGTTCTTGAACAGACAAGTACCCAACTAGCTATGTTATATTACATGGATAGTAAGAAACATCTTCCAGGGAGAATAGTTCCGTTAAGGGTTCCTTTCCCTGGGTACGAATGCCCTAATGTGAATGTCCGAACTGTGAGACGCGGGGTAAAAACATCTGGGGGCGTGTAGTAATTTAAATGAAAGTCATCTTCTATTCACCGACCGAATATTCCCTTAAGAACGCTAGCTTTTGGCTTCACCCAGTCTGAGGTACACATCCGGCTAACCCGGCAGTAACAATCGCAGAGGTGCTCCCCTTATGCCCTAGCCGAATTAACGGGAACGTAGGGCATAAATACAAGAGCCAGGCAACCCAGCTTGGCCAAAACTTAAGTCATATCGATGCATATAATGGCGAAAAAAGGTACATGCGGAATAATAACACATGTGCGGGGCATAAAGCCCGGAAAGGTAATTAGATTAAGCTTCTGTATAGGAAGACCCCAGGTATATTGAGCGCGGTTAGTGCGTCAAGAATGTGTAACCAAGACACAAATGTAGCCCCTTAGGGCCTTGAAGAGAAAAGAGGGAAAGAATGAGAGAGAAAACAGGTGTGCAAAAAATTCATGGAGGTAAGGAGACAAACATAGATTCCGGCGCTAGGCGTAGAATCTTCGGAGTCTGGCTGCGTTCCATGGGTTTGGCTCGAGTTGATTATTCGATGCATCCCGCAGACGGTACGCTCCACCGGTCAGAACCTGGTCAATAATGAAGGGACCTTCCCATTTCGGTTTGAGCTTGTTCTTTTTCTTCTCCGGCAGGCGTAGAACTAGTTCGCCAATGTTATAGGTTTTGGCCCGCACTTCTCTGCTTTGATACCTTCGAGTCTGTTGTTGATAGAATGCGGAATGAGCTTTTCCCACGTCGTGCTCCTCCTCCAGGGCATCCAAACTGTCCTGCCGATCGAGCTCGGCCTCTCTTTCTTCGTACATGCGCACTCGAGGTGAGTCATGAATTATGTCGCAAGGCAGCATCACCTCAGCGCCGTACACCATAAAAAACGGTGTGTATCCGGTAGTGTGATTCGGCGTGGTCCGCAGCCCCCATAGTACGGAGTCGAGCTCCTCTACCCAATGAGTGTCTGATCCCTTTAAAGACCGGACTAATCTGGGTTTAATGCCGCTCATGATAAGACCATTCGCTCGTCCA
Organism: Triticum urartu; assembly: GCF_003073215.2. NCBI lineage: Eukaryota > Viridiplantae > Streptophyta > Magnoliopsida > Poales > Poaceae > Triticum > Triticum urartu. The sequence goes on along the minus strand of NC_053028.1, from coordinate 238,409,025 downwards.
ACTTGACCGTTAGTTTGCGGCTGATAGACAGAAGCATAATCGAGCTTGATGCCCATGTTGCTGCACCAAAGTTTCACCTCCTCGGCTGTAAAGTTTGTGCCGTTGTCAGTGATGATGCTATGGGGGACGCCATAACGGTGTACAACCCCGGATATAAAGTCTATCACCGGTCCGGATTCAGCCATTTTGACAGGTTTGGCTTCTGTCCATTTGGTGAATTTATCCACCATGACCAGTAAGTATTTCCTCTTATGGGTTCCCCCTTTGAGGGGTCCGACCATATCGAGCCCCCAGACCGTAAAGGTCCAAGTAACGGGGATTGTTTGGAGGGCGGTAGGTGGCATGTGCCTTTGGTTTGCAAAAAACTGGCAACTGACACAATGCTGTACCAGATGCTGTGCATCTGCCCGGGCCGTCGGCCGATAAAAACTTGTACGGAAGGCCTTGCTTACAAGGGCCCGAGCTACAACGTGATGGCCGCCGAGTCCGGCATGAATTTCTGCCAAAAGATTCCGCCCTTCCTCTTCAGAGATGCACCTTTGAAGGACTCCAGTTGTGCTTTTCTTATAAAGCTCTCCCTCATGGACCTTGTAGGATTTAGATCGCCGCACTATGCAGCGGGCCTCGTTTTGGTCCTCGGGTAATTCATGTCTGGTTAGGTAGGCCAGGAATGGTTCTGTCCACAGGGCGATGACGGCCATTATCACATGGGCTGAAGGTGTTATTTCGGTGGCAGAGCCTCCGATTGGGTCAGAGTGTTCGGCATCTGGGGTTGTGGCCGGGTCCGGATTATTTTTGCCTGTGTCCCCTTCCCATACCACGGATGGTTTAAATAGTCTTTCCAAGAAGATGTTCGGTGGGACAGGGTCGCGTTTAGCGCCGAGACGGGCCAGGATGTCTGCTGCCTGGTTGTTTTCCCGAGCCACATGATGGAATTCAAGCCCCTCGAACCGATCTGACATTTTGAGGACAACGTTGCCATATGCCGCCATTTTCGCATCCTTGGCATCAAAGTCTCCATTTATTTGGGATATTGCGAGGTTCGAGTCCCCATGCACCTGTAGGCGTTCGATGCCCATGGAGACTGCCATCCGGAAGCCGTGTAGTAGGGCCTCATATTCGGCTGCGTTGTTGGAGTCTGTATATAGTATTTGGAGCATGTATTGCACCGTCTCCGGTGGGGGATGTCAGGACGACGCCAGCCCCCAGACCAGCCAGCATTTTAGAGCCTTCAAAGTGCATGATCCAATTGGAGTATGCGCCGTACTCTTTAGGGGGTTCGACTTCTGTCTATTCGTCTATGAAATCGGCCAGTACTTCCGACTTAATGGCTCGTCGTGGCTTATATGTTACGTCGAAGGGGAGGAGCTCGATGGCCCATTTGGCAATCTAGCCCGTGGCATCGCGGTTGTTTATTATGTCATTGAGAGGTACTTCGGAGGCCACCGTAATCAAACACTCTTGAAAGTAGTGTCGTAATTTCTAGGATGCCATAAATACCGTGTATGCTATCTTTTGGTAATGTGGGTACCGTGATTTGCATGGAGTGAGGATGGTGGATACATAATATACCGACTTTTGAAGTGGGAATTTATGTCCGTCCATCTCTCGTTCGACGGCGAGCACTGTGCTTACAACTTGGTGAGTTGCCGCTATATATAATAGCATTGGTTCGCCAACAGTTGGTGCAGCCATGATTGGGTTGGTGGCCAGGATGGCTTTTATTTCTTCTAGTCCGGCCGTGGCTGCGTCCGTCCACTCAAAGTGTTCGGTGCACCGAAGAAGGTGATAAAGGGGAAATGCCTTTTCTCCTAATCGGGAGATAAAGCGGCTTAAAGCCGCCATGCATCCAGTCAATTTCTGGATTCGCTTGAGGTCAGTTGGGATAGCCAACTGTGACAGAGCTTGGATTTTAGCATGATTTGCTTCAATTCCTCTACTGGAGACGATGAAGCCCAGGAGCTTTCCGGCAGGAACGCCGAAAACACATTTTTCCGGATTGAGCTTAATGTCGTATGTTCGGAGATTGGTGAACATGAGCCTCAAGTCGTCTATTAAAGAGTCGACGTGTCTGGTTTACATCGTCTACATATGCCTCCACAGTCTTACCGATCAGCTTTTCCAGACATGTCTGGATGATGCGCTGATATGTTGCACCGGCGTTTTTGAGCCCAAAGGGCATTGTGTTAAAGCAGAAGGGGCCGTATGGCATTATAAATGCCCTTGCGGCTTGATCAGACTCCGCCATCTTAATCTTGTGGTAACCGGAGTATGCGTCGAGGAAGCACAATGATTCATGTCCTGCGGTAGCGTCGATGAATTGATCGATGCGAGGGAGTGGGAAGGGATCCTTTGGGCAAGCCTTATTAAGGTCTTTGAAGTCAACACATAGGCGCCAGGATTTGTCCTTCTTTGGTACCATCACTAGGTTTGCTAGCCAATCCGGATGTTTTATTTCTTTAATGAATTCGGCTTCCAGTAGCTTGGCTAGCTCCTCTCCCATGGCTTGTCGCTTAGGTTCGGAGAAACGCCGAAGAGTCTGCTTGACTGGCTTGAATCCTTTTAGAATATTAAGGCTATGCTTGGCCAATCTGCGTGGGATTCCTGGCATGTCTGAAGGATGTCAGGCGAATATATCCCAATTCTCGTGCAGAAACTCGCGTAGTGCGGCGTCTACAGCGGGGTCTAAATGTGCCCCAATGGATGTTGTTTTTGTAGGGTCCGTTGGATGGACTTGGAATTTAACTATTTCGTCTGCTGGTTTAAAGGAGGTGGACTTGGATCTTTTGTCTAGTATCACGTCGTCCCTGTCCACCATGGAGCGCAGCACGGTTAACTCCTCCGCCACAAGGGCTTCAGATAATGCCTCGAGGGCTAGTGTGGCTGTTTTGTTCTGGGTGCCGAGTGCTATGTCCGGATCACTAGCTAGAGTGATAATTCCCTTGGGTCCGGCCATTTTGAGCTTCATGTACCCGTAATGGGGTATGGCTTGAAAAATCGTGAATGCCTCCCGCCCTAGAAGGGCGTGGTATCCGCTACTAAACGGGGCCACCTGGAATGTAATTTCTTCGGACCTGTAATTCTCCAGAGTGCCGAATACCACATCAAGTGTGATTTTCCCAGCGCAACGGACCTCCCGACTAGGGATGATTCCTCGGAAGGTCGTACTGCTTTGCTCAATACGGTTGCTGTCTATTTCCATTTTGTGGAGAGTTTCCTCATAAATGAGGTTTAATCCGCTGCCGCCGTCCATGAGCACCTTAGTGAGCCGAAAGCCGTCCACAATTGGACTAAGGACCAAAGCGGCTGGTGTTCGGGCTTTTCGGAATTTAGGTTCGTCACTGGAATTGAAGGTGATAGCCGTGTCACTCCATGGATTTATTGCTGCCACGTGGCAGACTTCGGCAAGGCTGCGGAGTGCTCGCTTACGCCTATTATTTGAGGTGAAGGTCTCGAAGACCGTTAATACTGTGTTGTTATCCATGGGAAGGTGCTCTGAGGTATTTTGGGTGAGAAGATCCTCACCGCTTTTGGCCACCTGCCGGAGGACCCAACATGCTCTAAGGCTGTTTGTTGATATGGTATCCGTTGTACTATGGATTTTGCAGGGCCTATTGAGCCATCCCTCCAATACGGTTCCATGCCCTGTAGTGGGATTTTGCTTCTTTGTAATTGAGTCGGGCGACTTATGAGAGTGCACCCTTTTAGTTCGGACTGGGGGTTTTGTCAGAGCCGGATTATCCCAAAATTGCGTTTGGGTTTTCCAAGCACTTTCCATCGCACCGTATTTCCGTACTATGGCCTCTAAGTCAGCGAAGTGTGCAACGTCACGGCGACTTATGGCGTTGAGGACTCCCTTGTCCGTGCAATTGTTGCAAAAGAACAAAATTGCATCTTCCTCGCGACAGTCCTTGACCTTGTTCATTACAAGGAGGAATCTGGCCCAATAGTGATGTATTGTCTCTTGGGGCGCTTGCCTAATGTGGGAAAGGTCGTTTGTATCTAGGTGGGCGGGTGGATTTAAGTCCAGACCTTGACCCAATCTGTGATCCCAGGGCAGGGGAGTTTCAGATCTTGGAAGTTCGGGCTCCGGGATGTTTCCCTATGGGTTCGGTATGCGGCCTGATTCTGGATTCAGGGTTAGGGCGGTGTCCTCTCGTGAGCGAGTATCCTGTTTGGAGGGCTCGGGAATCCGGACATAGTTCGTCCTCGGGGTAGAGGGAGAATCTCCACATTGCTCCTCCACCACCGCTATCTGATGGGTGACCGGCAGAGAGTTAATCTCCCTTTGGTCGGGTTTAAGCCCGATCCGATTGTAGTCTGTAGTGACTCCCAGAGCGGCAATGTGATCCAAGAGCTCGTTCAAAGAGGAGAGCTCCATTGGATCCATCTGCTCGGCAAATTTTGAGCCGATCTGGAGGCTATTTTCGATGACCTGAGAGGTCATCGTGGGCGCAGCGGCCGAGCGGGCGGTCATGACAAAGCCGCCTAGTCGGAGAGTTTGGCCTATAGCCAGGGATCCCCCAGAGGTGATGTGGTCCTTGACAACGAGGCGAGCCATCTTCCTTATGATGACGACACATTGGAACTCTCAATGAAAGCACCAATGTCGGTGTCAAAACCGGCGGATCTCGTGTAGGGGGTCTCGAACTATGCGTCTAAGGCGGATGGTACCAGGAGGCAGGGGACACGATGTTTACCCAGGCTTGGGCCCTCTTGATGGAGGTAATACCCTACGTCCTGCTTGATTGTTCTTGATGATATGAGTATTACAAGAGTTGATCTACCACGAGATCAAAGAGGCTAAACCCTAGAAGCTAGCCTATGGTATGATTGTCTGTTGTCCTACGGACTAAAACCCTCCGGTTTATATAGACACCAGAGGGGGCTAGGGTTACACAAGGTCGGTTACAAAGGAGGAGATATACATATCCGTATTGCCTAGCTTGCCTTCCACGCCAAGTAAAGTCCCATCCGGACACGAGACGAAGTCTTCAATCTTGTATCTTCATAGTCTAACAGTCCAGCCAGAGGATATAGTCTGGCTGTCCGGAGACCCCCTAATCCAGGACTCACTCAATCGTCGACCCCCTCGAGCCTCCACGGGCTACTGTTCATCCACCGATGACCTCCTCCAGCCTCCACCTGCGACGGTTCATCCACGGGCTCCTATTTATCTAGCCTCCACCGCGCGCTACCCCACCGGGTACTATTCAACCAGCCCTCTCCACGGGCTCCTGTTCAACCACCCCTCCACGGGCTACTGTTCATCCAGCCCTCCACCGTCTACTGTTTATCCAGCCCTCCACGGGGTTGTCCTGTTCATCCAGCCCTCCACGGGGTCCTGTTCATCCAGCCCCAACCGGCTCGATCGATCGGGGTCCTATTCATCCAGAGGCAACACCACGGGGTCCTGTTCATCCACCCCCAGCAACGCTCTCTGTTCATCTAGAGGCAGCATCGATCGGCTTCAGTTAGCAGCAGTAGCGAAGGAATCGCTCGATCGGGTTCAGTTAACAGCCATCGATTGATCACTCGCGTTCAGTAAAGCGTAGCCTACAGTGCAATCTCTCGGGTTCAGTAGGCGAACGCCTCGCTAGGGTTCAGTTAGAGCCCAACGCATCGCACCCACGTGCGTGCGTGTACGAGAGAAACGTGCAAACCTCCATGCATCACTCGGCCCCGACCACCCACCATAACCGGGAACACCCCGATATTTTCCTCGCCCTCTCTTCTACCATGGTTTTTTCCGTCATGGACGGCCCAAAGAATGTCATGTAGTTACGTCTCCGACCCGCCCAGGACGAAAAGCCCATTTTTTGTCATGATTTTTTGTCATAGAAGTAGGATCCCACCACATCTATGATGATATCGGGTTTTGTCAGAATTATCGTCATAGAAGTGTCATAAGTATGACAGAAAAAAATCGTTCGGCCCAAAATGTCACGGATGTGTCTTTTTTTTGTAGTGTCGTAGGGTCCGCACGCTTAACGTTTGATGACGATATGTATTATGGGTTATGTGATTTGATGTACCAAAGGTTTTTCGGAGTCCCGGATGTGATCACGGATAGGACGAGGAGTCTCAAAATGGTCGAGACATAAAGATTGATATATTGGACCATGTTATTCCGACATCGGAAGTGTTCCGGAGAGTTTCGGATAAAACCTGAGTGCCGGAGGGTTACCGGAACCCCCCTGGAAGTTAATGGGACACCATGGGCCTTAGAGGAGAGAGGGCCGGCCAGGAGGTGGCACCCACCCAGTCCAAATTGGATAAGGGGTGGGGGCGGTGCCCCCCTCCTTCCTTCTCGCCCCTTCCTCCTTCCTTCCCCTCCTTGTTGGACTAGGAAAGGGGGGAACCTACTCCTAGTAGGAGTAGGATCCCCCCCTTGGGGCGTGCCCCTTGAGGCCGGCTGGCCCCCTCCTCCCCTCCTTTATATACGGGGGAGGGGCCACCCATAGACACACAAGTTGATTTCTTAGCCGTGTGCGGTGCCCCCTCCACAGATTTCCACCTCGGTCATATTGTCGTAGTACTTAGGCGAAGCCCTGCGTCAGTAACTTCATCATCACCGTCAACACACCGTCGTGCTGACAAAACTCTCCCTCGGCCTCAGCTGGATCTAGAGTTCGAGGGACATCACCAAGCTGAACGTATGCAGATCGCGGATGTGCCGTGCGTTCGGTACTTGATCGGTTAGATCGCGAAGACATTCGACTACATCAACCGCGTTACTCAATGCTTCCTCTTTCGGTCTACGAGGGTACATAGACACACTCTCCCCTCTCGTTGCTGTGCATCTCATAGATAGATCTTGCGTGATCGTAGGAAAAATTTCAAATACTGCGTTCCCCAATAGGAGGAGCATCGATTCCGATGTGCCTTGTTGGCGGATGTGCGGCCGGCCGGCCGGGGGAGATAGGCGACCCTGTGTGGATGCACAAAGAGGTTGTGGCCAGCACGACGGCACGAACGGCCCAGTGAAGAAGGGATCTAGCTTTTGGTTTATCAGATGGGTCATGGGATATAAGACCATGCATCACTCCTCTTATTTTTCTCATCAGTTACGGAATAGGAAGAGGAACAGATGTGTGATACAAAGAAATTAAACTACATTATTTGTTAAAATAAAAACTAAAAGAATTGTTGATGTGGCTGAGCTATGGGGAAGTGGCGCTGGTCAGGGAGAGAGATACTGGTGAACTTGTGATTGGCTGGTATCTGATGACATGGCATGCTTAGTTGGACCATTTGCATGTTAAGAGAATACCTTGTAGTGGGGAGCAACTTCTTAATAATGTAAGATTTGATATGTGGGTGGCCTGGTGCTTAGGTGTTGTTCTTACTTGAACAAACCTCCTACTTATGATTAACCCACTCACAAGCATCTGCGACTAAGAGAAAAGTATTAAGATAAAATCTAACCATATCATTAAACTTTTGGATCCAAATCGGTCCCTTACAAAGTAGCGCATAAACCTGGGTTTATGATTCTGTCACTCTAGCAACCCATCATCTAATAACTACTCCAGAATGCATTACCTTAGGCCCAAATATGGTGAAGTGCCATGTCGTCGATGTTCACATGACACCATTAAGGGAATCACAACAAACATATATATCATCAAAATATCGAACACATATCAAGTTCACATGATTACTTGCAACAAGATTTCTCCCGTGACCTCAAGAACAAAGGTAACTACTCACAAATGATAATCATGCTCAAGATCAAAGGGGTATTAAATAGCATAATGGATCTGAACATATAATCTTCCTCCAAATAAACCATATAGTAATCAACTACAACATGTAATCGACACTACTAGTCACCCACAGGTACCAATCTGAGGTTCCGGTACAAACATTGAACACAAGAGATGAACTAGAGTTTGAGAGGAGATGGTGTTGTTGAAGATGTTGATAGAGATTGGCCTCCCAAAGATGAGAGGGTTGTTGGCGATGACGATGGCTTCGATTTCCCCCTCCGGGAGGGAAGTTCCCCTGGCGGAATCACTCCGCCGGAGGACAAAAGTGCTCCTGTCCAAGTTCTGCCTCGAGACGGTGGCGCTCCATCCCAAAAGTCCTCTTATTTTTTATATGTAATAATGACCTATATACCATAAGATGGGCACTGGAGGTGGGCCGTGCTGAGCAATACCCACCAGGGCGCGCCTGGGGGCCCAGGCGCGCCCTTGTGTCTTGTGCTCACCAGGGTGGCCCCCTCCGATAGTTATTTGTGAAGGAAATATGCCCTAGAGGCAATAATAAAGTTATTATTTATTTCCTTATATCATGATAAATGTTTATTATTCATGCTAGAATTGTATTAACCGGAAACATAATACATGTGTGAATACATAGACAAACAAAGTGTCACTAGTATGCCTCTACTTGACTAGCTCGTGAATCAAAGATGGTTATGTTTCCTAACCATGAACAAAGAGTTGTTATTTGATTAACGGGATCACATCATTAGGTGAATGATCTGATTGACATGACCCATTCCATTAGCTTAGCACCCGATCGTTTAGTATGTTGCTATTGCTTTCTTCATGACTTATACATGTTCCTATGACTATGAGATTATGCAACTCCCATTTGCCGGAGGAACACTTTGTGTTCTACCAAACGTCACAACGTAAATGGGTGATTATAAAGGTGCTCTATAGGTGTCTCCAAAGGTACATGTTGGGTTAGCGTATTTCGAGATTAGGATTTGTCACTCTGATTGTCGGAGAGGTATCTCTGGGCCCTCTCGGTAATACACATCACATAAGCCTTGCAAGCATTGCAACTAATGAGTTAGTTGTGAGATGATGTATTACGGAACGTGTAAAGAGACTTGCCGGTAACGAGATTGAACTATATATGGGATACCGACGATCGAATCTCGGGCAAGTAACATACCGATGACAAAGGGAACAACGTATGTTGTTATGCGGTCTGACCGATAAAAGATCTTCATAGAATATGTAGGAGCCAATATGAGCATCCAGGTTCCGCTATTGGTTATTGACCGGAGACGTGTCTCGGTCATTTCTACATTGTTCTCGAACCCGTAGGGTCCGCACGCTTAAGGTTTCGATGACAGTTATATTATGAGTTTATGAGTTTTGATGTACCGAAGTTAGTTCGCAGTCCCGGATGTGATCACGGACATAATGAGGAGTCTCGAAATGGTCGAGAAATAAAGATTGATATATTGGACGGCTATATTCGGACACCGGAAGTGTTCCGGGGAAGTTTTGGATAAAACCAGAGCACCGGGGGTTACCGGAACCCCCCGGGGGGTTAATGGGCCTCATGGGCCTAAAGTGGAGAAGAGGAGGGGCTGCCGGGGCAGGCCGCGCGCCCCCTCTCCCCCTAGTCCAAATTGGACAAGGAGGGAGGGGCGGCGCCCCCCCCCCTTTTCCTTCTCTCCTTCCCCCTCTCCTACTTGGACAAGGAAAGGGAGGGAAGTCCTACTCCCGGTAGGAGTAGGACTCCTCCCGCGCGCCTCCTACTAGGCCGGCCACACACCCCCCTTGGATCCTTTATATACGGAGGCAAGGGGCACCCCTAGACACACAAGTTGATCCACGTGATCATATTCTTAGCCGTGTGCGGTGCCCCCTTCCACCATAGTCCTCGATAATATTGTAGCGGTGCTTAGGTGAAGCCCTGTGACGGTAGTACATCGAGATCGTCACCACGCCGTCGTGCTGACGGAACTCTTCCCCGACACTTTGCTGGATCGGAGTCCGGGGACCGTCATCGAGCTGAACGTGTGCTAGAACTCGGAGGTGCCGTAGTTTCAGTGCTTGATCGGTTGGGCCATGGAGACGTATGACTACATCAACCAAGTTAACGCTTCTGTTGTCAATCTACAAGGGTACGTAGATCACACTCTCCCCCGCTCGTAGCTATGCATCACCATGATCTTGCGTGTGCGTAGGAAATTTTTTGAAATTACTACGAAACCCAACAGTGGCATCCGAGCCTAGGTTTTATATGTTGATGTTATATGCACGAGTAGAACACAAGTGAGTTGTGGGCGATATAAGTCATACTGCTTACCAGTATGTCATACTTTGGTTCGGCGGTATTGTTGGACGAAGCGGCCCGGACCGACATTACGCGTACGCTTACGCGAGACCAGTTCTCCCGATGTGCTTTGCACATAGGTGGCTTGCGGGTGACAGTTTCTCCAACTTTAGTTGAACCAAGTGTGGCTACGCCCGGTCCTTGCGAAGGTTAAAACAACACCAACTTGACAAACTATCGTTGTGGTTTTTATGCATAGGTAAGATTGGTTCTTACTTAAGCCCGTAGCAGCCACGTAAAACTTGCAACAACAAAGTAGAGGACGTCTAACTTGTTTTTGCAGGGCATGTTGTGATGTGATATGGTCAAGACATGATGCTGAATTTTATTGTATGAGATGATCATGTTTTGTAACCGAGTTATCGGCAACTGGCAGGAGCCATATGGTTGTCGCTTTATTGTATGCAATGCAATCACGCTGTAATGCTTTACTTTATCACTAAGCAGTAGCGATAGTCGTGGAAGCATAAAATTGTGAGACGACAACGATGCTACGATGGAGATCAAGGTGTCGCGCCGGTGACAATGGTGATCACGACGGTGCTTCGAAGATGGAGATCACAAGCACAAGATGATGATGGCCATATCTTATCACTTATATTGATTGCATGTGATGTTTATCTTTTATGCATCTTATCTTGCTTTGATTGACGGTAGCATTATAAGATGATCTCTCACTAATTATCAAGAAGTGTTCTCCCTGAGTATGCACTGTTGCGAAAGTTCTTCGTGCTAAGACACCACGTGATGATCAGGTGTGATAGGCTCTACGTTCAAATACAACGGGTGCAAAATAGTTGCACACGCGGAATACTCAGGTTATAATTGACGAGCCAAGCATATATAGATATGGCTTCGGAACACGGAGACCGAAAGGTCGAGCGTGAATCATATAGTAGATATGATCAACATAGTGATGTTCACCAATGAAACTACTCCATCTCACGTGATGATCAGACATGGTTTAGTTTATTTGGATCACGTAATCACTTAGAGGATTAGACGGATGTCTATCTAAGTGGGAGTTCTTTAAGTAAATTAATTGAACCTAAATTTATCATGAAACTTAGTACGTGATAGTATCTTGCTTGTTTATGCTTGATTGTAGATAGATGGCTCGTGCTGTTGTACTGTTGAATTTTAATGCGTTCCTTGAGAAAGCAAAGTTGAAAGATGATGGTAGCAATTACACGGACTGGGTCCGTAACTTGAGGATTATCCTCATTGCTGCACAGAAGAATTACGTCCTGGAAGCACCGCTGGGTGCCAGGCCTGCTGCTAGAGAAACACCGGATGTTATGAACGTCTGGCAGAGCAAAGCTGATGACTACTCGATAGTTCAGTGTGCCATGCTTTACGGCTTAGAATCGGGACTTCAACGACGTTTTGAACGTCATGGAGCATGTGAGATGTTCCAGGAGTTGAAGTTAATATTTCAAGCAAATGCCCGGATTGAGAGATATGAAGTCTCCAATAAGTTCTATAGCTGCAAGATGGAGGAGAACAGTTCTGTCAGTGAGCATATACTCAAAATGTCTGGGTATAATAATCACTTGATTCAATTGGGAGTTAATCTTCCAGATGATTGCGTCATTGACAGAATTCTCCAATCACTGCCACCAAGCTACAAGAGCTTCGTGATGAACTATAATATGCAAGGGATGAATAAGACTATTCCCGAGCTCTTCGCAATGCTGAAAGCTGCGGAGGTAGAAATCAAGAAGGAGCATCAAGTGTTGATGGTCAACAAGACCACTAGTTTCAAGAAAAAGGGCAAAGGGAAGAAGAAGGGGAACTTCAAAAAGAACAGCAAACAAGTTGCTACTCAAGAGAAGAAACCCAAACCTGGACCTAAGCCTGAAACTGAGTGCTTCTACTGCAAGCAGACTGGTCACTGGAAGCAGAACTACCCCAAGTATTTGGCGGATAAGAAGGATGGCAAGGTGAACAAAGGTATATGTGATATACATGTTATTGATGTGTACCTTACTAATGCTCGCAGTAGCACCTGGGTATTTGATACTAGTTCTATTGCTAATATTTGCAACTCGAAATAGGGACTACGGATTAAGCGAAGATTGGCTAAGGACGAGGTGACGATGCGCGTGGGAAACGGTTCCAAAGTCGATGTGATCGCAGTCGGCATGCTACCTCTATATCTACCTTCGGGATTAATATTAGACCTAAATAATTGCTATTTGGTGCCAGCATTAAACATGAACATTATATCTGGATCTTGTTTGATGCGAGACGGTTATTCATTTAAATCAGAGAATAATGGTTGTTCTATTTATATGAGTAATATCTTTTATGGTCACGCACCCTTGAAGAGTGGTCTATTCTTATTGAATCTCGAGAGTAGTGATACACATATTCATAATGTTGAAACCAAAAGATGCAGAGTTGATAATGATAGTGCAACTTATTTGTGGCACTGCCGTTTAGGTCATATCGGTGTAAAGCTCATGAAGAAACTCCGTGCTGATGGACTTTTGGAACCACTTGATTATGAATCACTTGGTACTTGCGAACCATGCCTCATAGGCAAGATGACTAAAACACCGTTCTCCGATACTATGGAGAGAGCAACAGATTTGTTGGAAATCATACATACAGATGTATGTGGTCCGATGAACGTTGAGGCTTGTGGCGGATATCGTTATTTTCTCACCTTCACAGATGACTTAAGCAGATATGGGTATATCTACTTAATGAAACATAAGTCTGAAACATTTGAAAAGTTCAAAGAATTTCAGAGTGAAGTTGAAAATCATCGTAACAAGAAAATAAAATTCCTACGATCTGATCGTGGAGGAGAATATTTGAGTTACGAGTTTGGTGTACATTTGAAAAATTGTGGAATAGTTTCGCAACTCACGCCACCCGGAACACCATAGCGTAATGGTGTGTCCGAATGTCGTAATCGTACTTTACTAGATATGGTGCGATCTATGATGTCTCTTACTGATTTACCGCTATCGTTTTGGGGATACGCTCTAGAGACGGCCGCATTCACGTTAAATAGGGCACAATCAAAATCCGTTGAGACGACGCCTTATGAACTGTGGTTTGGCAAGAAACCAAAGTTGTCGTTTTTGAAAGTTTGGGGCTGTGATGCTTATGTGAAAAAGCTTCAACCTGATAAGCTCGAACCCAAATCGGAGAAATCTGTCTTCATAGGATATCCAAAGGAAACTATTGGATACACCTTCTATCAAAGATCCGAAGGCAAGACTTTTGTTGCTAAATTCGGAAACTTTCTGGAGAAGGAGTTTCTCTCGAAAGAAGTGAGTGGGAGGAAAGTAGAACTTGACGAGGTAACTGTACCTGCTCCCTTATTGGAAAATAGTGCATCACAGAAAACTGTTTCAGTGACACCTACATCAGTTAGTGAGGAAGCTAATGATGATGATCATGAAACTTCAGAACAAGATACTACTGAACCTCGTAGATCAACCAGAGTGAGATCCGCGCAGAGTGGTACGGTAATCCTGTTCTGGGAGTCATGCTACTAGATCATGATGAACCTACGAACTATGAAGAAGCGATGGTGAGCCCAGATTCCGCAAAATGGCTTGAAGCCATGAAATCTGAGATCGGATCCATGTATGAGAACAAAGTATGGACTTTGGTTGACTTTCCCGATGATCGGCAAGCAATTGAGAATAAATGGATCTTCAAGAATAAGATTGACGCTGACGGTAATATTACTGTCTACAAAGCTCGACTTGTCGCAAAACGTTTTCGGCAAGTTCAAGGGATTGAATACGATGAGACCTTCTCACCCGTAGCGATGCTTAAGTCTGTCCGAATCATGTTAGCAATTGCCGCATTTTATAATTTGGCATATGGATGTCAAAACTGCATTCCTGAATGGATTTCTGGAAGAAGAGTTGTATATGATGCAACCAGAAGGTTTTGTCGATCCAAAGGGAACTAACAAAGTGTGCAAGCTCCAGCGATCCATTTATGGACTGGTGCAAGCCTCTCGGAGTTGGAATAAACGCTTTGATAGTGTGATCAAAGCATTTGGTTTTATACAGACTTTTGGAGAAGCCTGTATTTACAAGAAAGTGAGTGGGAGCTCTGTAGCATTTCTGATATTATATGTGGATGACATATTACTAATTGGAAATGATATAGAATTTCTGGATAGCATAAAGGGATACTTGAATAAGAGTTTTTCAATGAAAGACCTCGGTGAAGCTACTTACATATTAGGCATTAAGATCTATAGAGATAGATCAAAACGCTTAATTGGACTTTCACAAAGCACATACCTTGAAAAAGTTTTGAAGAAGTTCAAAATGGATCAAGCAAAGAAAGGGTTCTTGCCTGTGTTACAAGGTGTGAAGTTGAGTAAGACTCAATGCCCGACCACTGCAGAAGATAGAGAGAAAATGAAAGATGTTCCCTATGCTTCAGCCATAGGCTCTATCATGTATGCAATGTTGTGTACCAGACCTGATGTGTCCCTTGCTATAAGTCTAGCAGGGAGGTACCAAAGTGATCCAGGAGTGGATCACTAGACAGCGGTCAAGAACATCCTGAAATACCTGAAAAGGACTAAGGATATGTTTCTCATATATGGAGGTGACAAAGAGCTCATCGTAAAAGGTTACATTGATGCAAGCTTTGACACTGATCCGGACGATTCTAAATCGCAAACCGGATACGTGTTTACATTAAACGGTGGAGCTGTCAGTTGGTGCAGTTCTAAACAAAGCGTTGTAGCGGGATCTATATGTGAAGCGGAGTACATAGCTTCTTCGGAAGCAGCAAATGAAGGAGTCTGGATGAAGGAGTTCATATCCGATCTAGGTGTCATACCTAGTGCATCGGGTCCAATGAAAATCTTTTGTGACAATACTGGTGCAATTGCCTTGGCAAAGGAATCCAGATTTCACAAGAGAACCAAGCACATCAAGAGACGCTTCAATTCCATCCGGGATCTAGTCCAGGTGGGAGACATAGAGATTTGCAAGATACATACGGATCTGAATGTTGCAGACCCGTTGACTAAGCCTCTTCCACGAGCAAAACATGATCAGCACCAAAGCTCCATGGGTGTTAGAATCATTACTGTGTAATCTAGATTATTGACTCTAGTGCAAGTGGGAGACTGAAGGAAATATGCCCTAGAGGCAATAATAAAGTTATTATTTATTTCCTTATATCATGATAAATGTTTATTATTCATGCTAGAATTGTATTAACCGGAAACATAATACATGTGTGAATACATAGACAAACAGAGTGTCTCTAGTATGCCTCTGCTTGACTAGCTCGTTAATAAAAGATGGTTATGTTTCCTAAACATGAACAAAGAGATGTTATTTGATTAACAGGATCACATCATTAGGTGAATGATCCGATTGACATGACCCATTCCATTAGCTTAGCACCCGATCGTTTAGTATGTTGCTATTGCTTTCTTCATGACTTATACATGTTCCTATGACTATGAGATTATGCAACTCCCGTTTGCCGGAGGAACACTTTGTGTGCTACCAAACGTCACAACGTAAATGGGTGATTATAAAGGTGCTCTACAGGTGTCTCCAAAGGTACATGTTGGGTTGGCGTATTTCGAGATTAGGATTTGTCACTCTGATTGTCGGAGAGGTATCTCTGGGCCCTCTCGGTAATACACATCACATAAGCCTTGCAAGCATTGCAACTAATGAGTTAGTTGTGAGATGATGTATTACGGAACGAGTAAAGAGACTTGCCGGTAACGAGATTGAACTAGGTATGGGATACCGACGATCGAATCTCGGGCAAGTAACATACCGATGACAAAGGGAACAACGTATGTTGTTATGCGGTCTGACCGATAAAAGATCTTCGTAGAATATGTAGGAGCCAATATGAGCATCCAGGTTCCGCTATTGGTTATTGACCAGAGACGTGTCTCGGTCATGTCTACATTGTTCTCGAACCCGTAGGGTCCGCACGCTTAAGGTTTCGATGACAGCTATATTATGAGTTTATGAGTTTTGATGTACCGAAGTTACTTCGGAGTCCCGGATGTGATCACGGACATAACGAGGAGTCTCGAAATGGTCGAGACATAAAGATTGATATATTGGACGGCTATATTCGGACACCGGAAGTGTTCCGGGGAAGTTTCGGATAAAACCAAAGCACCAGGGGTTACCGGAAACCCCCGGGGGGTTAATGGGCCTCATGGGCCTAAAGTGGAGAAGAGGAGGGGCTGCCAGGGCAAGCCGCGCGCCCCCTCTCCCCCTAGTCTGAATTTGACAAGGAGGGAGGGGCGCCCCCCCTTTTCCTTCTCTCCTTCCCCCTCTCCTACTTGGACAAGGAAAGGGATGGGAGTCCTACTCCCGGTAGGAGTAGGACTCCTCCTGCGCGCCTCCTACTAGGGCCGGCCACACCCCCCCCCTTGGATCCTTTATATACGGAGGCAAGGGGCACCCCTAGACACACAAGTTGATCCACGTGATCATATTCTTAGCTGTGTGCGGTGCCCCCTTCCACCATAGTCCTCGATAATATTGTAGCGGTGCTTAGGTGAAGCCCTGCGACGGTAGTACATCAAGATCGTCACCACGCCGTCGTGCTGACAGAACTCTTCCCCGACACTTTGCTGGATCGGAGTCCGGGGATGGTCATCGAGCTGAACGTGTGCTAGAACTCGGAGGTGCCGTAGTTTCGGTGCTTGATCAGTCGGGCCGTGGAGACGTACGACTACATCAACCAAGTTAACGCTTCCATTGTCGATCTACAAGGGTACGTAGATCACACTCTCCCCCTCTCGTTGCTATGCATCACCATGATCTTGCGTGTGCGTAGGAATTTTTTTGAAATTACTACGAAACCCAACAATTTGCTCCAGTATTTTTTATATATTCCCAAACAACTCTCTGTAGATTTTCAGCTCAGTTGGAGATGTACAGAATAGGTAACTCTAACGTAGCTTTTTCAGGTCTAGAATTCCACTTGCCGGCATTCTCCCTCTTTGTGTAAACCTTGCATATTATGAGAGAAGAGGCATTATAATTACTCCATAAAGCTTTATTATGCATAAAAACATTATTAATAACAGTAGGAAAACATGATGCAAAATGTACGTATCAACTCCCCCAAGCTTAGACCTCACTTGTCCTCAAGTGAAAAACCAATATCGAAAAACATGCCCACATGCTTAGAGAGAGAGAGGTATCGATAAAAACAAAATATGGGCATAGAAGCATCATGCATATTATTATAACAACAACAAACTTTATCATAGAACTTTGTCACATAACTTTATCATATAACTTCTCATGAACAAGTAACAAGTCATCACAATATCAAAGTAGAAGCATAAACTCTATTGAAAACCAACAAACTATGTTCTCAGTCAACTTTGCAACTACAATTCATCATCTTTTCAGGAAGGGTCTCGTATCGGAGCCTTTTGGCAAGTCCACATAATCAACCATCACATAACCTTCTATGATTGCTAACACTCACCTCATACACATGAGAAAAAAGTTGCAACCGAACACATAGAAAGATAGGGGCTTATAGTTTTGCCTCCCAATTTATTCACCTCAAGGGTGATGTCTGGTTGGATATATGTTCCTAGATCTTTCCTCACCACATGTCCAGTTGGATATGAGTGAGCACATATAAGCCCCTATCTTTCTATGTGTCCGGTTGAAACAATAATAACTCATGCTCACGCATATCCAACTGGATATATGTGCCTAGATCCTTCCTCACCACATGATGCTTGCAAAAAGAGAAAATAAAAAAGGAATAGGGAAGAATACTTTGACTCTTGCATAAAAGTAAATACATAAAATTCACTACAAAAAAAGACACATCCGTGACATTTTGGGCCAAACGAAATATTTTTCTGTCATGCTTATGCCACTTCTATGACGATAATTGTGAAAAAACCCGATATCATCATAGATGTGGTGGGGTCCTACTTCTATGACAAAAAATCATGACAGAAAATGGACTTTTTGTCCTGGGCGGGCCGGAGACGCGGCTGCATGACATTCTTTGGGCCGTCCATGAAGGAAAAAACTGTGGTAGAAGCGAGGGCAAGGAAAATATTGGGGAGTTCCCGGTTACGGTGGGTGGTCGGGGGCCGAGCGACGTGTGTTTCTCTCGTACGTACGCGCATGTGTGTGAGGCGTTGCGCTCTAACTGAACCCGAGCGAGGCGTTGGGCTCTAACTGAACCCGAGCGATTGCACTGCAGGCTACGTGTTACTGAACTCGAGCGATCGATCGATCCCTTGCTATTAACTGAACCCAAGTTATTCCTTCGCTACTGCTGCTAACTGAAGCCGATCGATGCTGCCTCTGGATGAAAAGTGAGCGTTGTTGGGGTGGATGAACAATTCCAAGTGGGGGGTTGGATGAACAGGAACTCGTGGTGTTGCCGCTGGATGAACAGGACCCCGATCGATCGAGCCGGTGGAGGGGTGGATGAATAGGACCCCGTGGAGGGTTGGATGAACAGGACGACCCCGTGGAGGGCTGCTTGAACAGTAGCCGGTGGAGGGCTGGATGAATAGTAGCCCGTGGAGGGGTGGTTGAACAGGACCCCGTGGAGAGGGCTGGTTGGACAGTAGCCGGTGGAGGAGCGCGCGATGGAGGCTGGATGAACAGGAGCCCGTGGATGAATAGTCGTAGGTGGAGGCTGGAGGAGGTCGACGGTAGATGAACAGTAGCCCGTGGAGGTAGTCGACGGTGGAGATGAACATTATCCCATGGAGTCCCATTTTGCGGTACGCCACACCCCCGCTGATGAATAGGACCCCCGTTTCGACCGTAGCGCTCCAACAGAAGTCTGTTTCCTCCTTTTTGCGGTACGCCACACCCCTCCTGATCAATAGGACCCCGTTTCCCCCATAGGAGGTCCAAGAGAAGTCTATTTCCTCCGTTTTGTAGTACGCCAGACCCCTCTCGATGAACAGGATCCCGTTTCGACCGTGGGCGGTCGAACACAAGGTCGTTTCCTCCATTCCGCGGTACACCAGGCCTCGTTTCCATCGGCTGTTCCGTCCAAGCCGGTTGGCTCCCGATGAACAGCACGCGTTCCATTGCCTCCCGATGAACACGACGCATTCCATTGCCTCCCCATGAACACGACGACGACGTATTTTCTCCGTTCTGACCCAGCCATGTACACGAGCCCTAGCCGTACGTATGCATGAGTAGGCGTTCGAGACCCCGCTCGTATGTACGTACGTGGCCGTATTTACTTTCTTGCACCCTGGCCGTTGTACGTACGTGTACATGCTACGTGCGCGCCTCTACTACGACACATGCGCGCCTCTACATCGACCAGTATGTACGTACACATTCGCAGCCAGAATGACAACGCTACGTACTCTTCGACTAGGTGGGTTCCGACTGTCAGGCACTTCCTTGTGTGCGAAGATGTAGCTGGTGGGTCCCAGCAGTCAAGGGGCGAATCATTTTTCTTGCCTGTAATATGGATGCACTTCCTTGCGTGTGCTGCTGGGTCCCACCTGTCAGGGGGGGACATTTTTTTTGCAAAATACGATGGCCCGTCCGGTGGGTCCCTGCTGTCAGGTGGAGGAATAATTATTTTGCGCGTAATGAGGAGGCACTTCCTTGCTGCGGCCGTGCACCCAGCTGTCAGCCTCTCAACATACAGTACTCTTCCGATGGAAGTCGTTCCTTGACCATATTGACCACGCCGCCCCAAGAACACCAGGGAGGTGGACGACGGTGAGGCCTAGGAAGGGGACGATGCAGAGCCAGGGAAGACACGGCAGTGGATGCCCACACGAAGAGGAGTACGAGGGGTCACTGGTTCGGCTGTGGTGTGAGGCTGCCGTCGCTGCAGAATAACAGGGGGTGTGGGTGAGTAGAGGGATAGCCTGGCCAGCGGTGGGAGTAGTAGGGGGCGTTTATGCCTCCGCGGCATCACAGCCGGCCACAGGAGGCA
The DNA here is from genome assembly GCF_003073215.2 of Triticum urartu. Lineage (NCBI taxonomy): Eukaryota > Viridiplantae > Streptophyta > Magnoliopsida > Poales > Poaceae > Triticum > Triticum urartu. The sequence continues at coordinate 238,388,994 of NC_053028.1, read as the reverse complement.
GGAGCACGCGACACGACCGGTGCTACTTTGGGCGGCTGGAGCAAGAAGACGAGAGGTTGAAGAAGCACTACGGCCGTTGGATGGACATCGTACGGTCACTTGAGCTAGAATCGTTCATACTGACTAACTTGACAAAGCCCTCTGTCCCCGTCAACTTAGTAGGCCCACATGTCAGCCTCCGACGATGTTGGGTCCCAACTAGAAGGTGGAGTATTCATTTTTTTGTGCGTAATAAGGAATCACTTCCTTGCGTGCGAAGATATAGCTGGTGGGTCCGACCTGTCAGCGGGGGGGGGGGGGACATTTTTCTCGCAAAATACAGAGGCCCTTCCGGTGGGTCTGAGATGTCAGGTGGAGGAATCATTATTTTGCGCATAATAAGGAGGCATTTCCTTGTGTGTGGCCGTGGACCCAGCTATCAGCCTCTCCGCGTACAGTCCACGTCCGATGGATGTCGTTCGTTGACTGAGGGAGTCCTGGATTAGGGGGTCTCCGGACAGCCGGACTATATCCTTTGGCCGGACTGTTGGACTATGAAGATACAAGATTGAGGACTTCATCTCGTGTCCGGATGGGACTCTACTTGGCGTGGAAGGCAAGCTAGGCAATACGAATATGGATATCTCCTCCTTTGTAACTGACCTTGTGTAACCCTATCCCTCTCCGGTGTCTATATAAACCGGAGGGTTTTAGTCCGTAGGACACAACAACCACAACATACAATCATACCATAGGCTAGCTTCTAGGGTTTAGCCTCTCTGATCTCGTGGTAGATCTACTCTTGTACTACCCACATCATCAATATTAATCAAGCAGGACGTAGGGTTTTACCTCCATCAAGAGGGCCCGAACCTGGGTAAAACATTGTGTCCCCTGCCTCCTATTACCATCCGGGTTAGACGCACAGTTCGGGACCCCCTACCCGAGATCCGCCGGTTTTGACACCGACATTGGTGCTTTCATTGAGAGTTCCTATGTGTCGTCGCCATTAGGCTTGATGGCTCCTACTATCATTGATAGCGATGCAGTCCAGGGTGAGACTTTTCTCCCCGGACAGATCTTCGTGTTCGGCGGCTTTGCACTGCGGGCCAATTCGCTTGGCTATCTAGAGCAGATCGAAAGTTACGCCCCTGGCCACCAGGTCAGGTTTGGAAGCTTAAACTACACAACCGATGTGTGCGGAGACTTGATCTTCGACGGATTTGAGCCTCTGCCTTGTGCGCCACGTGGTCACAATGAGCACGATTTAGCTCTACCATCGGACAGTGTTCAGGAGATCGCACCGGTAGCCGCTCCGACCCTCGATTCGGAGCCAGTTGCGCCTTCCACGGACGGGTGGATGGACCCCGCCACGGAGGCCTTACCCTCAGCGGCGATCAAGACGAACATCGACCTTACCTTGCACAAGAGCCATGTTGATAAACTGTTGGATCCTTCTCCGGCCACGGACTCCGAACCGCCTGCGCTCGTCCCTATCGAACCCGATTGGGCGCCGATCATGGAGTTTACCACCACGGATATTTTTCAGCACTCGCCCTTTGGCGACATACTAAACTCATTAAGGTCTCTCTCCTTGTCAGGAGGATCCTGGCCGAACTATGTCCGGCAAGACTGGGATGCGGACGACGAAGAAATTCGCGACCCACCCACCACCCACTTAGTAGCCACTGTCAATGACTTAACTGACATGCTCGACTTCAACTCCGAAGACATTGACGGTATGGACGACGATGCGGGAGATGAAGAGGAACCACTGCCTATGGGGCACTGGACATCCACCACATCATACGATATATACATGGTGGATACACCCAAAGAAGGCAATGGCGACGAAATAGCGGAGGATGACCCCTCCAAGAAGCAACCCAAGCGCCGACTTCAGCGGCGGCGCTCTAAGTCCCGCCATAGCAAAAGTGGTGATACCGGCACAGGAGATAATAACACTCTAGATAGTGCCGAAGACAACAACAATCCCCTCCAGCAAGATTTAGAGCAGGAGGATGGAGGAGCCAGCCCTCCTGAGAGAGCGGCAGATGGAGAGGAGGAGGATGATAATTACATGCCCTCCTCCGAGGACGAGGCAAGCCTCGGCGACGACGAATTCATTGTGCTAGAGCATCCCGTCGAACAAGAGCGCTTCAAATGCCGGCTTATAGCCACGGCAAATAGCCTTAAGAAAAAGCAGCAGCAGCTTCAAGCTGATCAGGATCTGCTAGCTGACATATGGACTGAAGTCCTCGCGGCCGAGGAATATAAACTCGAGCGCCCCTCCAAGAGTTACGCAAAGTGCAGGTTGCTACCTCGACTAGAGGAAGAAGCGTATGATACGGCTGATCGGCCACCTCATGGCCGCGATAGAGAGGCATTCCAGACAAAAACTCAGCCTCCACCCCGACGCCATTCAAATAAAAAGGCATGGGGAGATACGCCAGACCTACGAGACCTATTGGAGGACAAAGCAAAGCATGCAAGATCGATCTACGGATCACGAGGGCTCACCACTCTGCGAGACGATAAACGTCACGCCGGATACAATAAAAGCAAATCCGGTCGGGCCGAACACAGCGGGCAAGACCCATTCGAGCTGCGTCGCGATATAGCCCAATACAGAGGCGCCACACACCCCTTATGCTTCACAGACGAAGTAATGGATCATCAAATCCCAGAAGGTTTCAAACCTGTAAATATTGAATCATACGACGGCACAACAGATCCCTCAGTATGGATCGAGGATTTCCTCCTCCACATCCACATGGCCCGTGGTGATGACTTACACGCCATCAAATACCTCCCACTAAACCTCAAAGGACCAGCGCGGCATTGGCTTAACAGCTTGCCAGCGGACTACATTAGCTGTTGGGAAGATCTGGAAGCCGCATTCCTCGACAACTTTCAGGGCACTTATGTGCGACCACCAGACGCTGATGACTTGAGCCACATAATTCAGCAGCCAGAAGAGTCGACCAGGCAATTCTGGACTCGGTTCCTTACAAAGAAAAATCAAATTGTCGACTGTCTGGATGCAGAGGCCTTAGCGGCTTTCAAACACAACATCCAAGACGAGTGGCTAGCCCGGCACCTTGGTCAGGAAAAGCCGAAATCTATGGCAGCTCTCACGACGCTCATGACCCGCTTTTGTGCAGGAGAAGACAGCTGGCTGGCTCGCAGTAATAACATATCAAAGAACCATGGTACCTCAGATACCAAGGACGGCAATAGCAGGTCACGTCGCAACAAACATAAGCGCCACATTAATAGCGAAAATACAGAGGATACAACAGTCAATGCCGGATTCAAAGGCTCTAAACCCGGTCAGCGGAAAAAGCCATTCTAACAAAGTACGCCGGGTCCGTCTAGCTTGGACCGTATACTCGATCGCTCGTGTCAAATACACGGCACCCCAGACAAGCCAGCCAATCACACCAACAGGGATTGTTGGGTGTTCAAGCAGGTCAGCAAGTTAATTGCCAAAAACAAGGACAAGGGGCCGCATAGCGATGACGAGGGGGAATCCCGACAGCCACACACCGGAGGACAGAAGAGGTTTCCCCCACAAGTGCGGACGGTGAACATGATATACGCAACCCACATCCCCAAGAGGGAGCGGAAGCGTGCGCTCAGGGACGTATATGCGTTGGAGCCAGTCGCCCCAAAGTTCAACCCATGGTCCTCCTGTCCGATCACCTTCGATTGCAGGGACCACCCCACTAGTATCCGTCATGGCGGATTCGCCGCACTGGTCCTAGACCCAATCATTGACGGATTTCACCTCACTCGAGTCCTTATGGATGGCGGCAGCAGCCTGAACCTGCTTTATCAGGACACAGTGCGCAAAATGGGTATAGACCCCTCAAGGATCAAACCCACAAAAACGACCTTTAAAGGCATCATTCCAGGTGTAGAGGCCCATTGCACAGGCTCATTTACACTGGAAGTGGTCTTCGGATCCCCGGATAACTTCCGAAGCAAAGAGTTAATATTCGATATAGTCCCATTCTCAGTGGTTATCACGCGCTGCTCGGGCAAACCGCATTTGCTAGATTCAATGCGGTACCGCATTATGCATACCTCAAGCTCAAGATGCCAGGACCTCGCGGAGTTATTACAGTCAATGGAAACACAGGGCGCTCTCTTCGAACAGAGGAGCACACCGCGGCCCTCGCAGCAGAAGCGCAAAGCAGCCTCTCAAGGCAATCAACCAGTTCGGCGCTTCAAAGCCCGAACACCTTCAAGCATGCTCGGAGCAATCGGCAAATAGACCGCCTGGCGCGACCTGAGATCGCGTAGTAATACAGTGCCCACCCCAATCCCAGCCCAACGGTGAAACTCGTGCCACGCGTACATAATTACGCATTAAAAATACCATGGGCACAGGTGGGGAGGGGGGCATAACTGCGGCACGCCCCAAGACGCGGCTTAAACCGCACTAGGGGCTTCCCGTTTGGTTATTTTTCTCTTTTTTCAGGACCTTAATCTCTGGAAACACTGTCCGGCAGCACTATTGCCGAACACATGATGCAGCAACCAAGGAGGCAGACCGCTACGTCATACCACGGAATTCCCAGGTGGATTACAGTAACGAGCGAAATATTCGATTTAATATCATTCCAGAGCTTGCCCTTGGAAGGGACATAGTCCTACTCTTTGCTTATCGCACTATCTGTGTCACTCTGCTTTACCGCAATTTTTTATAAACAATGCATGACATTACGACTATTATTGCATTCTTGTTATATATATATATATAAATATATGTTCATTAATGACGCCTTGCAATCGTACACTTTGGTACGGCCAATACACCAGGGGCTCACGTACCCCACAATACGGTGTGAAAAGTCCGCACACTTTCACAAGTTCGGCACCCCGAACTTATAGCATTATATGCATCAGCTCCGAATCATGTCTTTGGTCAAATGTTGGGTTTTCCCGGCTCCGATGTTTTGGTACCTTACGTTCCGCTCTATCGGCTAAGGTAGCGCTAGGAGAACTACTGCGATTGTGCCCCGGTTCTGCTGGGTTCAGCACCTTAGTAGAGAAAGCTAAAACTGACTGTCATGATAAGGCGAGAGACTGGTCGCTGTTCGGCGAGGTTTTCGAGTCCCTTAAGACTTATGCCGCTTAGAGTGAGGGGCCGGCCCTGTCTGACTTAAAGGCGTGTATCGCGCCCCGAATTCGGCCTTCCGAATAACAGGGGCTTCGCCAAAATTTAAAACTATAGAATTCTATGGCTAAGTGAGAGTGATAAAGCATTGTTAGTCTGGTTGCCTTGTTCGTTGTGCTGAGCACCTCCCTCGAAGGACCCAAACATGGGAACAAGAGTGCTCAGGTTTATCCCGAACACCCCAGCACTCGTGGCATGGGGGCAGAAGCCGAGGACTAGCCATCTCTCAGATTGGATAAACAGCCAAACAGAAGGCAATATTTTAAATTCAAACAAGCATTGCATAGCGCATATGAAACAAGTTTTCATAAATACAGGATAAAACGAGCAAGTCTCACTCAAATATTACATCTTTTGAACACTCGTCCGCTATGAGACGGGCACCCGGCAGAACACCCTCATAGTACATCTCGGGGTGGCGGTGCTCCTTGCCCTCCGGCGGCCCCTCCTTGATCAGCTTCACGGTGTCTAGCTTGACCCACTGCAATTTCACACGGGCGAAAGCCCGGCGTGCACCTTCAATGCAGACAGATCGCTTGACGACCTCCAGCCACGGGCAGGCATCCACAAGCCGCCTCACCAAGCCGAAGAAGCTGTTCGGAAGGGCGTCGCCAGGCCACAGCAGAACTATAAAGCCCTTCATGGCCTGATCGGCCGCCTTATATAGCTCGACCATCTGCTTCAGCTGGTCGCTCATTGGCACCAGGTGTTCGGCCTCAGTATAATGAGACCAGAACAGCTTCTCCGTTGAGCTTCCATCCTCGGCCTGGTAAAATTGTGCGGCATCGGACATGCTGCGGGGAAAATATGCGAATGCTCCTGGAGAGCTCCGGATTCGGGTAACTAATCGATAATTTACTTTTACATGCTTGCTTTGCATATAGAAAGCCTTACCTGCCACTATCTTCTTCATTGCGTCGATCTCCTGGAGGGCCTTTTGGGCTTCGGCCTTGGCACTTTTTGCGCTCTCGAGAGCCGCGGCAAGCTCAGACTCCCGCGTCTTTGAGTCAAGCTCCAACGCCTCGTGCTTCGCCACGAGAGCCTGGAGCTCTTGCTGCACCTCGCCCACCCGAGCCTCGTGCTTCTCTCGCTCGGTGTGCTCCTTGGTCGCTTTATCTTCGGCCTCGGACAGCGCTTGCTTTAGGGTCGCCACTTCGGTCGCGGCCCCTGGCAAATTCATGATAATCCTGTCATTTTGCAATCGCATTCTTTTTATACATATCTATAGACAGGGTATTACTTACCCTTGCTCTCCTCGAGCTGCCTCTTGGCAAGGCCGAGCTCTTTCTTGGACCTCTCGAGGTCCTGCTTCAGTACGGCAACCTCCGCAGTCAGTGCGGCGGACGCCAGCAGCGAGGCCTGCATACGCATATTGACATACTTATATTAGACTCCTGCGATATTATTTGATCCTCTGTTTGGCTTTTCTTTTTGAACACCGAACAAAGCATCAGGGGCTACTGTCTATGCGGTAATATTTTTCCTATATTTTAAAAAAACACTTACCTCAAAGCCTGTTAGAAGGCTGGCACAGGCTTCAGTCAATCCGCTCTTGGCGGACTGAACCTTCTGGACCACCGCACTCATAATAGTACGGTGCTCCTTGTCGATGGAAGCGCTGCGAAGTGCTTCCAGCAGATTGTCCGGCGCCTCTGGATGGACAGAGGTCACCAGCACAGGCGTCTTACCCCTCTTGGAAGGAGGCCGCCTGCCCAAGCCCGGAACCACTAGAGGTTCCGGCGCGGTGTTCGGCTGAGGGCCGAACTCGGAGCTCTCAGGGGGCCCGTCCCTTCAGCTCCTGGAGTCCGGAAGGTCGCCTTGAGGCGCCTCCGGGACTGTCTCCCCTCGCCCCTATGCCTCTTGAGACAGCACCTCGGCGTCGTCAGCAGGATGAGGGGAGGTGGCGGTCGGTATAGGATCGCTATCCATGTCCGACGAGCCCAGGGAGCCATCCGATGATACATCGATACTGGCTCATGGCGGCCTGCATAATTATGTTCGTCGCTAGGGAAAGCAGTGCGACAAAGGAATGCTATGAGTTACTCTGGTATCCGAATACTTACGATCTCCCCAGGGGCTTCGCTCTATGCAACCACTCATCTTCGCCTTCATCGGCGGCGGTGGAATTGTCCGGAAGGAGAGTCCTTCCCTTCTTAGACCCTTCGGCCCCCCCAGTTGGGGCGGCCTTCCTTTTCTTATCTCCCCCAGCTAGAGGGGGAGCATCTTCTTCTTCTTCTTCGTCTTCGGGGGAGGAGTGCGCCGCGGAGTCATCGGACGGAGAGTCCGACGACGCCTGGCGTCGGGAACTCTTTTGGGTTCCCTTGGCCTTCTTGGTCTTCTCCGGCACCTTATAAGGAGCCGGAGTCAGCATCTTCGCCAGAAGAGCGTCCACAAGGCCGTCGGGCAAAGGAGCCGGACAGTCGATCTGTCCGGCCATCTCCTGCCAGTCCTGTCAAAGGTACAGGAGTTTAGATCCCGCATGGAGTCAATCTATAAAAGATAAGTATCCTGTGAACGGTAAAGCAACTTGCCGCACTGGCTTGGCTCTTCGCCTTGAATCCGCGATCCTCAGTAATGGGAGGAGGAACCTCGGCGCTTTTGAACAGCACCCTCCAGGCATCTCCATGAGTTGTGTCGAAGAGCCTGTTTAGAGTTCGGTGCTGCGCGGGGTCGAACTCCCACAAGTTGAAGTCCCGTTGTTGGCACGGGAGGATCCGGCGGTGGAGCATGACCTGGACTACGTTGACAAGTTTGAGCTTCTTGCTCACCATGTTTTGAATACATGTTTGGAGTCCGGTCAGCTCTCCCGAACTACCCCAGGACAGGCCCTTCTCTTTCCAGGAGGTGAGCCGCATGGGGATGCCAGATCGGAACTCGGGGGCCGCTGCCCATGCAGGGTCACACGGCTCGGTGATGTAGAACCACCCCGATTGCCACCCCTTTATGGTTTCCACAAAGGAGCCCTCGAGCCATGTAACGTTGGGCATCTTGCCCACCATGGCGCCTCCACACTCTGCCCGGCGACCGCCCACAACCTTCGGCTTGACATTGAAGGTCTTCAGCCATAAACCAAAGTGGGGCTTGATGCGTAGGAAGGCCTCGCACACAACGATAAACACCGAGATGTTGAGGATGAAGTTCGGGGCTAGATCATGGAAATCTAGGCCGTAATAGAACATGAGCCCCTGGACGAATGGGTGGAGAGGGAATCCCAGTCCGCGGAGGAAATGGGTGAGGAACACTACCCTCTCATGGGGCCTGGGGTGGGGATGACCTGCCCCTCATCTGGGAGCCGGTGCGCGATGTCGTCGGGCAGGTATCCGGCTCTCCTCAGCTTCTTGATGCCTCCATCCGTGACGGAGGATACCATCCACCTGCCTCCCGCTCCGGACATGGTTGGAGAAGGTTGAGGTGGAAAGTGCGGACTTGGGCGCTAGAGCTCGAGTGTGCGAAAACGGATGAGCAAGGGAGGAAGAAGGCGTGGATGAAAAGGTGAATCCTTATCCCTTTATATGAGCGGACGAAACTATGCCCCCCCGCACTAGCCTGGTAAAACTCACTTATCCCACAAGCGCCGTAATCGATGGCGCGGTTGGGTTACCCATGCCCGTATTGATGAGAATCCCGTGATAAGGGGACACGATCTATGCTTTATCAAGGCGTGTCAAAAAACTGCCTCGCGTTATGTGCGGGGCTAGTTAAAGGAAACGGTTTGAATAATCACCGGGCCGTGACGTAATGTCCTGTTGCTAAAACAGGTCAGCAAATTAGATTTGTGAAAATATTATTCTCTCTATGGTGGTATGTGGAACTTATTTTGCAGGGTCGGACACTATCCTTGTATTCAAATTCTTCCGTGGTGTATTCGGAGGAGGAACCCGCCTTGCAATGCCGAAGACAATACTGCGCGCCGGACTCATCGTCATTGAAGCCTGGTTTAGGGGCTACTGAGGGAGTCCTGGATTAGGGGGTCTCCGGACAGCCGGACTGTTGGACTATGAAGATACAAGATTGAAGACTTCGTCTCATGTCCGGATGGGACTCTACTTGGCATGGAAGGCAAGCTAGGCAATACGGATATGGATATCTCCTTCTTTGTAACCGACCTTGTATAACCCTAACCCTCTCTGGTGTCTATATAAACCGGAGGGTATTAGTCCGTAGGACACAACAACCACAACATACAATCATACCATAGGCTAGCTTCTAGGGTTTAGCCTCTCTGATCTCGTGGTAGGTCTATTCTTGTACTACCCACATCATCAATATTAATCAAGCAGGACGTAGGGTTTTACCTCCATCAAGAGGGCCCGAACCTGGGTAAAACATTGTGTCCCCTGCCTCCTGTTACCATCCGGCCTAGACACACAGTTCGGGACCCCCTACCCGAGATCCGCCGGTTTTGACACCGACATTGACCATGTTGACCATGGCGTGCCGAGAGAACCAGGGCGATGGACGACAGCGAGGCCTAGGAAGGGAGCGACACGGAGCCGGGGAAGACTCGGCAGTGGTTGCCCACACAGTGGGGAGTACGAGGGTTTACTGGTCCGGCTGCCGTCGCCGAAAAATAACAGGAGGTGTGGGTGAGTAGAAGAATGGCCCATACTCAGCTGAGGATCGAGTCCGGCGACAATATGAGGGTTCGGGTTCTTTTTACTTGCAATATCTTTTGAAATTTTGTGTGGATTCTGCTTCATTGTTCTATTTTTGATTGATTTCTGCTTGGTGTTGTTGCAGACGGAGATGGTGACCAGGATGCAGGTGAGCTCCGACAAGGGCCAACACTCCAAGGCCATGAAGATCACGGCAGCAATCGACGGTATGCAGCGCACCCCATATACAAACTCCTATGTTCTTGACGAGACTCCTCTGCGATTGCTTAATGCTTCTGTGGTGTATTCGATTAGGAGTGGAGTCGGTGACGCTGGCGGGGGAGGGGCGGAACCTGCTCCGGGTGGTCGGCAAAGGCGTCGACTCCAACCACCTCACCAGCAAGCTACGGCGGAATGTGGGCCACACCGACATCATCGAGCTGTGCACCCTGCAGGCGGGCCGCGGCTACGCGATCACCACCAACCCCGCCGACGGAGGGGGCTACCACTCTGCGCAGGCCGCGGGCGCGGGCGTGCGTGGGGACGCCACCGCCTACGGCGCGTACAACAGTTATACTACGACCGGTTACTCACCGGTGGCCGCTGATCAGTACCACCGCCAGCAGCAGTCATCGTACGAGTACAAGTACTACCCGCCCACGCCGTACCCTACCACCGTCATCCACCACGAGTACAAGGTCGGCGATCCAACCGGCTGCTCCATCATGTAGCGCCACCAGTGGTAGCTCTCGGTTCGGCGATTCTTGTGTGCGTTCCTGCGCGAAAGTTGGGACATCTTTGCCTGGCATCCTTCGGACATGCCCGGAATCCCACGCAGACTGGCCAAACATAGCTTCAATATAATCAAGGGGTTCAAACCAGTCAAGCAAACGCTACGGCGATTTTCCGATCTCAAACGACAAGCTATGGGGGAGAAGCTAGCCAAACTACCCAAGGCTGGGTTCATTAGAGAAATAAAGCACCCGGACTGGCTAACCAACCTGGTCATGGTGCCGAAGAAGGATAAATCCTGGGCCTTTGCATCGATTTCAAAGACCTTAATAAGGCTTGCCCAAAGGACCCTTTCCCGCTGCCCCGCATTGACCAAATTATTGACGCAACCGCGGGACACGACTCATTGTGTTTCCTCGACGCTTACTCCGGATACCATTAGATTAAGATGAAGGAGTCCGACCAAGCTGCAACAGCATGTATTACCCCATACGTGCCTTTTTGTTTCAACAGTATGCCCTTCGGACTTAAAAACGTCGGTGCCACTTACCAATGCATGATTCAAACATGCTTGGAAAAACAAATCGGCAAAACAATGAAAGCATATGTGGACGACGTGGTCATCAAGACTAAACACGTCGAATCATTGGTGGATGATCTCCGCCTCACATTTGACAACCTCCGAACATATGACATACGGCTTAATCCGGAAACATGTGTTTTCGGTGTTCCAGCCGGGAAACTGCTCGGATTCATTGTTTCCAGTAGAGGAATTGAAGCGAACCCAGCCAAAATCCAGGCCCTGTCACAATTGGCCATGCCAACAGACCTAAAGCAGGTCCAAAAACTAGCTGGGTGCGTGGCAGCCTTAAGCCGCTTCATCTCCAGATTGAGAGAAAAGGCATTACCACTTTATCGACTGCTTTGACGCACTGATAACTTTGAATGGACAGATGCGGCCACAGCTGGATTGGAAGAAATAAAAATCTTGTTAGCAGGCAACCCAATCCTAGCCGCTCCGGGCGTGGGCGAGCCCATGTTACTCTACATATCCGCGACTCACCAGGTAGTGAGCGCCGTACTCGTCGTCGAGCAAGAGGAGGAGGGACACAAATTCCCCATCTAGGAACCAGTATGCTACGTATCGGCAGTTCTTACACCACGCAAATCCTGATACCCTCACTATCGGAAGATAGCTTATGCGGTCTTTATGGCATCCCAAAAGCTGTGACACTATTTTCAAGAGTGTTCAATCACAATGGCATCCGAAGTACCACTCAGTGACATCATAAATAATTGGTATGCCACCAGTCGCATAGCCAAGTGGGCCATCGAGCTCTTACCATTCGAAAGAACATATAAGCCGCTGATCTATTAAATCTCTGGTGCTGGCCGACTTCGTCGCCTAGTGGACGGAAGACGAGCTCCCTAAAGAGTACAATGATACGTCTCTAATGTATCTATAATTTTTTTATTGTTCCATGCTATTATATAATCCATCTAGGATGTTTTATATGCATTTATATGCTATTTTATATGATTTTTGGGACGAACCTATTAACCTAGAGCCTAGTGCCAGTTTCTGTTTTTCCTTGTTTTTGAGTTTTAAAGAAAAAGAATACCAAATGGAGTCTGCCAATTTTTGTGGATTTTTTACGGACCAAAAGAAGCCCTGGAGAAAAAGAGTTGGGCCAGAAGAGTCCCGAGCCGTCCACGAGGGTGGAGGCGCGCCCTACCCCCTAAGCGTGGACCCCTAACTCGTGGATGACTCGGAGACCTCATGATGTGAGAACTACGCCAAAAAATCCTATAAATACAGAAACCTCCAGAAAATAACCTAGATAGGGAGTTCCGCCGCCGCAAGCATATGTAGCCACCGAAAACCAATCTAGACCCGTTCTGGCACCCTGCCGGAGGGGGGATCCCTCTCCGGTGGCCATCTTCATCATCCCGGCGCTCTCCATGACGAGGAGGGAGTAGTTCACCCTCGAGGCTGAGGGTATGTATCAGTAGCTATGTGTTTGATCTCTCTCTCTCTCTCTCTCGTGTTCTTGATTCGGCATGATCTTGATGTATCATGAGCTTTGCTATTATAGTTGGATCTTATGATGTTTCTCCCCATCTACTCTCTTGTAATGGATTGAGTTTTCCCTTTGAAGTTATCTTATCGGATTGAGTCTTTAAGGATTTGAGAACACTTGATGTATGTCTTGCATGTGCTTATCTGTGGTGACAATGGGATATTCACGTGATCCACTTGATGTATGTTTTGGTGATCAACTTGCGAGTTCCGTGACCTCTTGAACTTATGCATAGGGGTTGGCACACATTTTCGTCCTAACTCTCCGGTAGAAACTTTGGGGCACTCTTTGAAGTTCTTTGTGTTGGTTGAATAGATGAATCTGAGATTGTGTGATGCATATCGTATAATCATACCCACGGATACTTGAGGTGACATTGGAGTATCTAGGTGACATTAGGGTTTTGGTTGATTTGTGTCTTAAGGTGTTATTCTAGTAAGAACTCTAGGATAGATCGAATGGAAAGAATAGCTTCGTGTTATTTTACTACGGACTCTTGAATAGATCGATCAGAAAGAATAACTTTGAGATGGTTTCATACCCTACAATAATCTCTTCGTTTGTTCTCCGCTATTAGTGACTTTGGAGTGACTCTTTGTTGCATGTTGAGTGAGAGTTATATGATCCAATTATGTTATTATTGTTGAGAGACCTTGCACTAGTGAAAGTATGAACCCTAGGCCTTGTTTCAACGCATTGCAATACCGTTTTCGCTCACTTTTATCATTAGTTACCTTGCTGTTTTTATATTTTCAGATTACAAAATCCTATTCTACCATCCATATTGCACTTGTATCACCATCTCTTCGCCGAACTAGTGCACCTATACAATTTACCATTGTATTGGGTGTGTTGGGGACACAAGAGAATTCTTTGTTATTTGGTTGCAGGGTTGCTTGAGAGAGACCATCTTCATCCTATGCCTCCCACTGATTGATAAACCTTAGGTCATCCACTTGAGGGAAATTTGCTACTGTCCTACAAACCTCTGCACTTGGAGGCCCAACAACGTCTACAAGAAGGAGGTTGTGTAGTAGACATCAAGCTCTTTTCTGGCGCCGTTGCCGGGGAGGTTAGTGCTTGAAGGTATATCTTTAGATCTTGCAATCGAATCTTTTACTTTCTTGTTTTATCACTAGTTTAATCTATAAAAGAAAACTACAAAAAATGGAATTAAGGTTGCCTCATATGCTTCATCTTTTTAATGTCTTTCGTGAAAATAAGGATTCCGATAATTGTGCCAAAGTGTTAGAAGAAGAATGCATTAGAATGTTTGGCACTAAATCTTTGAATGATGAGCATGATTGCAATGTTGTTAGTATGAATTCTTTGAATATCCATGATGCTAAAGATATGCAAAGCCACAAGCTTGGGGATGCTATGTTTGATGAAGACAATATTTTTTGCCCCCCAAGTTTTGATGAGAATATTTATTGTGATGAAAGCATGCCTCCTATTTATGATGACTATATTGATGAAAGTGGGTTTGGAAGAGTGTCAACTTTAGGAAGTAATGATCCCACTATTTTGGAGGGTGTTGAATCTTATTGTGATAATTATGAAAGTGGACTGGGAGAGGTCATGACTTTATTTAGTGATGAATCCACTATTTCGGAAGAGGTTCCAATTGATTACGAGAACAAAGTTGTTATCTATGATGATTATTGTGATGACATGTATGCTATAAATAATAATGATAACCATGAAACTTGTCATCATTATTTTAATTTTCAATTGGATTATGCCTCACATGATAGTTATTTTGTTGAGTTTGCTCCCACTACTATTCATGAGTAGAAATTTGCTTATGTGGAGAGTAATAAAAATTGTATGCTTGTGCATCATGAAAATAATGCTTGATGTGATGGTTATATTGTTGAATTCATTCATGATGCTATTGAAAATTATTATGAGGGAGGAATATATGCTTGTAGGAATTGCAAGAATATCAAGTTTCCTCTCTATGTGCTTAAATTTTTAAAGTTATGCTTGTTTTGCCTTCCTATGCTAGTTGATTATTGTTCCCATAAATTGTTTGCTCACAAAATCCCTATGCATAGGAAGTGGGTTAGACTTAAATGTGCTAGTCATATTCTTCACTATGCTCTCTTTATGTTTCAATTCTTGTCTTTTATGTGAGCACCATTGAAATCATCATGCCTAGCTAGGGGCGTTAGACGATAGCGCTTGTTGGGAGGCAACCCAATTTTTTTGTTCCTTGCTTTTTGTTCCCGTTTAGTAATAAATATATATCATCTATCCTATGTTATGATTGTGTTTTTATGTTTTAATTAGTGTTTGTGCCAAGTAAAGCCTTTAGGATCTTCTTGGGTGATTGTTATTTGATCTTGCTGTAAAAAAACAGAAAGTATGCGCTCACGAGAATAATTTTCATTTTTTACCAGAGAGCGATAAAATACCAATTCCACTTGCAGTATATTAACAAAAAAATTTACTAGGACTTACTAATTTCTCAGGATTTTTGGAGTTACAGAAGTATTCAAAACCTACAGATTACTACAGACTGTTCTGCTTTTGACAGATCCTGTTTTCTATGTGTTGTTTGCTTATTTTGATGAATCTATGAGTAGTATCGGAGGGTATGAACCATAGAGAAGTTGGAATACAGTAGATATTAGACCAATATGAATTTATAATGAGTTCACAACAGTACCAAAAGTGGTGATTTATTTTCTTATACTAATGGAGCTGATGAGATTTTCTGTTGAGTTTTGTGTTGTGAAGCTTTCAAGTTTTGGGTAAACATTTGATGGACTATGGAATAAGGAGTGGCAAGATCCTAAGCTTGGGGATGACCAAGGCACCCCAAGGTAACATTCAAGGACAACCAAGGCCTAAGATTGGGGATGCCCCGGATGGCATCCC
This sequence comes from Triticum urartu, assembly GCF_003073215.2. Classification (NCBI taxonomy): domain Eukaryota; kingdom Viridiplantae; phylum Streptophyta; class Magnoliopsida; order Poales; family Poaceae; genus Triticum; species Triticum urartu. The sequence continues at coordinate 238,373,536 of NC_053028.1, read as the reverse complement.
ATCTTTCGTCTTCGTTCATCGATAACTTTAGTTGGAGCTATATTTTTATTCACCACATGATATGTGTTTTGCTTGGAGCATCATTTTATTTTCTTTTGTTTTGCTTTCTACTTGAATAATATACCAAGATCTGAAATTCTTAAATGTTAGAGAGTCTTCACATAGTTGCATAATTATTCGACTACTCTTTGATCTTCACTTATATCTTTTGGAGTAGTTCGTCATTTGCTATAGTGCTTCACTTATATCTTTTTAGAGCACGGCGGTGGTTTTATTTTGAAGAAATTGATGAACTCTCAGTGCTTCACTTATATTATGTTGAGAGTCTTTTAGAACAGCATGGTAATTTGCTTTGGTTATGAATTTAGTCCTAATATGATGGGCATCCAAGAGGGATATAATAAAAACTTTCATATAAAGTGCATTGAATACTATGTGAAGTTTGATTCCTTATGATTGTTTTGAGATATGAAGATGGTGATGTAGAGTCATGCTAGTGAGTAGTTTGTGAATTTGAGAAATACTTGTGTTAGGTTTGTGATCCCGTAGCATGCATATGGTGAATCGTTATGTAACAAAGTTGAGCATGAGATATTTTTTGATTGTCTTACTTATGAGAGGCGCGGGGCGAGCGATGGGCTTTTCCTACCAATCTATCCCCCTAGGGAGCATGCGCGGTAGTACTTCATTTTCAATCTAATAGATTTTTGGCAATAAGTATGTGAGTTCTTTATGACTAATGTTGAGTCCATGGATTATACGCACTCTCACCCTTCCACCATTGCTAGCCTCTCTAGTACCGCGCAACTTTCGCTGGTACCATAAACCCACCATTTACCTTCCTCAAACAGCCACCAAACCTACCTATTATGGCATTTCCATAGCCATTAACTTTCCACCATTCCGTTTATTATGACACGCTTCATCATTGTCATATTGCTTTGCTTGATCATGTAGTTGACATTGTATTTGTGGCAAAGCCACCGATCATAATTCTTTACATACATGTCACTCTTGATTCAGTGCACCTCCGGTACACCGCCAGGCATTCATATAGAGTCATATTTTGTTCTAAGTATCAAGTTGTAATTCTTGAGTTGTAAGTAAATAAAAGTGTGATGGTCTTCATTATGAAGCATTGTCCCATGTGAGGAAAAAAAGAATGGCCAAAAAAGAGAAGGGCCAAAACACAAAAAAATGAGAGAAAAAGAGAGAAGGGCAATGCTACAATCCTTTTACCACACTTGTGCTTCAAAATAGCACCATGATCTTCATGATAAAGAGTCTCCTATGTTCATTTTCATATACTAGTGGGAATTTTTCATTATAGAACTTGTCTTGTATATTCCAACGGTGGGCTTCCTCAAATGCCCTAGGTCTTCATGAGCAAGCAAGTTGGATGCACACCCACTTAGTTTCTTTTTGAGCTTTCATAAACTTATAGCTCTAGTGCATCCGTTGCATGGCAATCCCTACTCACTCACATTGATATCTATTGATGGGCATCTCCGTAGCCCATTAATACGCCTAGTCGATGTGAGACCATCTTCCTCCTTTTTGTCTTCTCCACAACCACCACTCTATTCCACCTATAGTGCTATGTCCATGGCTCACGCTCATCTATTGCATGAAGATTGAAAAAGTTTGAGAACATCAAAAGTATGAAACAATTGCTTGGCTTGTCATCGGGGTTGTGCATGATTTAAATATTTTGTGTGATGAATATAGAGCACAGCCAGACTATATGATTTTGTAGGGATAGCTTTCTTTGGCCATGTTATTTTGAGAAGACATGATTACTTTGTTAGTATGCTTGAAGTATTTTTATTTTTATGTCAATATTAAACTTTTGTCTTGAATCTTTCGAATCTGAATATTCTTGCCACAATAAAGAGAATTACATGGATAAATATGTTAGGTAGCATTCCACATCAAAAATTATGTTTTTATCATTTACCTACTCGAGGACGAGCAGGAATTAAGCTTGGGGATGCTTGATACGTCTCCAACGTATCTATAATTTTTTATTGTTCCATGCTATTATATTATCCATCTTGGATGTTTTATATTGCTATTTTATATGATTTTTGGGACTAACCTATTAACCTAGAGCCCAGTGTCAGTTTCTGTTTTTCCTTGTTTTTGAGTTTTACAGAAAAGGAATACCAAACGGAGTCCAATTGACCTGCCAATTTTTGTGGATTATTTATGGACCAAAAGAAGCCCCCGGAGTAAAAGAGTTGGGCCAGAAGAGTCCCGAGCCGTCCACGAGGGTGGGGCGCACCCTACCTCCCTGGGCATCGGCCGCAATCTCGTGGACGACTCGGAGAACCCCCTGATGTGAGACATACGCAAAAAAATTCCTAAAAATATAGAAACCCCAGAAAATAACCTAGATAGGGAGTTCCTCCGCCGCAAGCCTCTGTAGCCACCAAAAACCAATCTAGACCCGTTTCGGCACCCTGCCAGAGGGGGGATCCCTCTCTGGTGGCCATCTTCATCATCTCAGCGCTCTCCATGACAAGGAGGGAGTAGTTCACCCTCGGGGCTGAGGGTATGTACCAGTAGTTATGTGTTTGATCTCTCTCTCTCTCTCGTGTTCTTGATTCGGCACGATCTTGATGTATCGCGAGCTTTGTTATTATAGTTGGATCGTATGATGTTTCTCCCCCTCTACTCTCTTGTAATGGATTGAGTTTTCCCTTTGAAGTTATCTTATTGGATTGAGTCTTTAAGGATTTGAGAACACTTGATGTATGTCTTGCATGTGCTTATCTGTGGTGACAATGGGATATTTATGTGATCCACTTGATGTATGTTTTGGTGATCAACTTGTGAGTTCCGTGACCTCGTGAACTTATGCATAGGGGTTGGCACACGTTTTCGTCTTGACTCTCCGGTAGAAACTTTGGGGCACTCTTTGAAGTTCTTTGTGTTGGTTAAATAGATGAATCTGAGATTGTGTGATGCATATCGTATAATCATACCCACGAATACTTGAGGTGACATTGGACTATCTAGGTGACATTAGGGCTTTGGTTGATTTGTGTCTTAAGGTGTTATTCTAGTATAAACTCTAGGATAGATCGAACGGAAAGAATAGCTTCGTGTTATTTTACTACGGACTCTTGAATAGATCGATCAGAAAGAATAACTTTGAGGTGGTTTTGTACGCTACAATAATCTCTTCGTTTGTTCTCCACTATTAGTGACTTTGGAGTGACTCTTTTTTGCATGTTTAGGGATAGTTATATGATCCAATTATGTTATTATTGTTGAGAGACCTTGCACTAGTGAAAGTATGAACCCTAGGCCTTGTTTCAACGCATTGCAATACCGTTTTTACTCACTTTTATCATTAGTCTTGCTGTTTCTATATTTTCATATTACAAAAACCTATATCTACCATCCACATTGCACTTGTATCACCATCTCTTCGCCGAACTAGTGCACCTATACAATTTACCATTGTATTGGGTGTGTTGGGGACACAAGAGACTCTTTGTTATTTGGTTGCATGGTTGCTTGAGAGAGACCATCTTCTTCCTACGCCTCCCACGGATTGATAAACCTTAGTTCATCCACTCGAGGGAAATTTTCTACTGTCCTACAAAGCTCTACACTTGGAGTCCCAAAAACGTCTACAAGAAGAAGGTTGTGTAGTAGACATCATACAACACATACTCCAACTGGATCATGTACTTTGATGGCTCTAAAATGCTAGCCTAACTGGGGGCTGGTGTCATTTTGACATCCCCTACGGGGGACATGAAGGAAATATGCCCTATAGGCAATAATAAAGTTGTTATTTATATTCCCTTATATCATGATAAATGTTTATTATTCATGCTAGAATTGTATTAACCGAAAATTAGTACATCTGTGAATACATAGACAAATAGAGTGTCACTTGTATGCCTCTACTTGACTAGCTCGTTAATCAAAGATGGTTAAGTTTCGTAACCATAGACATGAGTTGTCATTTGATGAACGGTATCACATCATTAGAGAATGATGTGATTGACTTGACCCATTCGTTAGCTTAGCACTATGATCATTTAGTTTATTACTATTGCTTTCTCCATGACTTATACATGTTCCTATGCCTATGAGATTATGCAACTCCCGAAAAACGGAGGAACACTTAGTGTGCTATCAAACGTCACAACGTAACTGGGTGACTATAAAGATGCTCTACAGGTGTCTCTGATGGTCTTTGTTGAGTTGGTATAGATCGAGATTAGGATTTGTCACTCCGTGTATCGGAGAGGTATCTCTGGGCCCTCTCGGTAATGCACAACACTATAAGCCTTGCAAGCAATGTGACTAATGAGTTAGTTGCGGGATGATGCATTATAGAACGAGTAAAGAGACTTGCCGGTAACGAGATTGAACTAGGTATTGAGAAACCGATGATCGAATCTCAAGCAAGTAACATACCGATGACAAAGGGAACAACGTATGCTGTTATGCGGTTTGACCGATAAAGATCTTCGTAGTATATGTAGGAACCAATATGAGCATCCAGGTTCCTCTATTGGTTATTGACCGGAAGTGAGCCTCGGTCATGTATACATAGTTCTCAAACCTGTAGGTTCCGCACGCTCAACGTTTGATGATGACCAGTATTACGAGTTTATGTGTTTTGATGTACCGAAGATAGTTTGGAGTCCCGGATGTGATCACGGACAAGACGAGGAGTCTCGAAGTGGTCGAGACATAAAGATCGATATATTGGAAGGCTATGTTTGGACACCGGAAAGGTTCCGGATGAGTTTGGGCATTTACCGGAGTACCGGGAGGTTACCGGAACCCCCCGGGGGCTTAATGTAACATCCCAAATTTGCAATTTGGAATGTTATACACTAGATCATCATGCATATCATATTTTCATGCATTTTGGTTGATCCTAGAAATTTCACGCAACTCAAGGACCCACGGAGAGAGTTGGAGATTTTGTTATTTTCATATTTGAGTTCTCTCAAATTTTGGAAAAGAGGATCATTTGATTTATTTATTTCATCTTCAATAATTTTTCCAATATCAAAAAAATGAGAGAGGGAATAATATGACTTTCCCAAAGTTAGGAAAAATGAAGATTTAATGAATAAGTCAAATTTTGGTTTTGCCAGAGTTTTGTTTACTTTTTATTTGGATAGGGAAAAATGCGCGTTTTCAAAAAATTGCATTTTAGGCCCGGAGAAAAGTTCATTTTGTTGGACTCATTTTTAGGAGTCGGGGAAAATTTACTTTAGATTTTTCGGAGTTCGTTTAGATAGTTTTTATTTTGTTTTTCTACGCGCGAAACCGATTTAATAAAAAAAAAAGGAGCAGCTCCCGCGCGCCAGGTCAGCCGGGCCAAGGCCCAGCCAGCGCCACCGCCCCCAGCCCCTCGCGCGAAGCCGAGTCCCACCGGGACTCTAAGCCGCCGCCGCCTTAAGCCCGTCCTTGCGCCGCCGCCGCCTTCCCTTCTCTGTCTCCTCGCCCTGACTAAAGCCCCCCGCCGCAACAGCGCCCCGCCTGCTTTCCCGAGCCCCCCGCTCCCGAGGTAGCGCGCTGCCTCGTCTTTCCTACACCGGTTCGTTTTTGTCTAGAGACACTCGTTCCGTTCGATCTCTTTTTCTTCACTGTCTTTGTCTTCCGGGCTTTTGTTTCGGTTCACTTCTTCTTTCTTCGCCGAAAGTTCCTCATGAGTCTTGGTTTTTCTTCTTTCGGCCGCATTCGTCTCAACGAACGTGCATCACCGATTTATTCCGGTTAACTGACGTCCCGTTCTTAACCGTTCATCACCGTTTTTCTCTCTTTCTTTCGTCGGATTTATTCCGCGATCGCGATCTCAGATCCGATCTCGTTCTAGTCTTTCTTCTCGCTCGTTTATCGGAATCAGGTGATTCAAGCGCCTGGAGTTTCGTTCGAAACCGCCGTTCCGTCTAATCAACTTAAACAAGTTTTGCTAATAAATTTGACCTAGTTTCAACTTGCTAGAACCGAGTTGTTTTCTTCGCCGTTTGTTTTCCGTCTTTGTTCGGTTCTTTTTCTCTTTGCAACCGGAGTTCTTAAGTTGAACTTTCTGGTTCGTTCTCTTGTTCGAGTTTTACCTGTGCATTAGATGAGTACTTATTGTGTGCTTGTTGTTTGTCTGCGATAGATCACCCGGATTGGCCGCCGCTTGTTACTTCGAAACCCTAGGTCTCGCGGATCATCAGCAAGGCAAGTAACACTTTGATCATACCTTTTCTACAACCCAGTTTTATTGCATTAGATCAATCCTCTCACATTGCATGATTAGGATCTAATTAAATTGTGGGATGGGAAGTAGATGAGGTAGTACCTATTCACCTGTATTATTATGAAACCTTTGGGAGTTACTTCTACGTTTGCTTATTATGCCATGCTATGCTAGTAGACGTGGATTGGGTGAGTGATATCCATGACAGATGTGAGATTGATAATTTAATGGTTTACCTAAGGTGGCAACTTAAACACACATCTGGGTGGATTGAGGCACCTGATGTCTATCAGGACTTGCCTGTTTTATTTTGGACCGCCACCCGTCGTGCGAACTCTTACAGGGTAGACTAGCAGATGTAGGGGAAAGTAGGTGTACCGGTCTATCCATCGTAAGGTCCTAGCGCTTCTGAAAGACTGTGTCTCGGTCATCCGTCTTCTCAAACACCATGTAGTGCGAGAAACCAAACGGAGGCGATCGAGTCTTGTGGGGAAAAGTGCGCAAACCTCTGCAGAGTGTAACAAACTAATCTTGATTAGCCGTGTCCCCGCTTATGGACAACTTGAGTATCTAGTACTTGAATATCATGTGAATCTCAACATGTTACTCTAATTAATATTAATGGGTTTTAATTACTTAATTGGGATCGGAATGCTGTCAACCATTCTCGATGTTTAACAACTACCATGATAGTTAAATAAATTTATTCCTTTGCAGTAGGGAAAAACTGGCTTTACGCAAAACTGTAACCATAGAGCTTTCCACCAGCCATATATGCATGTAGTATAGCTGTTTCATTCCATTACTCTCTATGTGTTACATTGCCAGCATATTCCATGTGCTGACCCGTTTTCGGGCTGCAACTTTCATGTTGCAGACTTTTCAAACGACGAGTAAGGTGCTTTTAGGTCGTGGTTCTATACTCAGTGATGCCGCTGGAGTTGATGGACCCATTTATCTTCCGAGTCTTCCGTTGTTATCATTATTAGATGGCCTTAAGCCATATTTATTGTAATAAGTTCTCTTTGAGACATCGATGTAATAAGTGTGTGATTGCAACTCTGCTATAAATCCTTCGAAGTACTGTGTGGTGTCAGCATTACTGATCCAGGGATGACACCGGAGCACAGTAGACTTGATCCATTCGGGTCGGGTCGCTACAGAGATGGTATCAGAGCACACGCTGACTGTAGGACACGACCACTAAGTTAAAGCCATAGATCACCATTCTCTTCTCATTTTCTAGCTCCTCATCTTTTCTACTCTTCTAGGATGACGAACGTGAAGATTAAGTACGCTCAACCCGATGAAGGCACACCTTTTGGATTTCACTTGAAGGAAGTCACCAAGTACCTGAACATTGGATTACCAAGCTTCACGGGAACCTTCAACGCCACTCTGCCTGAAGAGGAGCGCTGGAAGATTCAAGCTCACGTTCCGGGAAGGACATTCGCACCAATCATGAAGCCCATAGATAGTGTTTTCAATGCACCAACCTGGAGTCTGGGAAGGAGCATGGCAGCTCATATCACCATGGGACGCATTGGAGAAGTTTATCAAGAAGACCTCAAGGACACTATCTACCAGATTTGCGGACGCCAAGATGAACAATGGGAGTTAGTCAGCACCAAGAAGGATAGATCCATTGCATCTTTCATCCAGGAGTTAAACCAGCATATTCGACGCCACGAGAACCAGATGTGCAATGATATGATAGAGTTGAAGAATGCGAAGGCAAGGATCATCGAGCTAGAAGGAGAACTGAAGTCTACACGCAAGGACTACATGGACGAGATCGTAGCTCTAGCGAGACACAATGGCGATCTTAAGCAGGAGATTGAAGAACTCAAGAGGAAGTTAGCATCCAAGGAGGAAGACGAGTACATCGCCTGTCCGGACAACTACATCATCATCAACGACACCGATTCGGATCCAAGTGAACCCGACTTTGAAGACGAAGCTGGAGCAGATATCATGGAGTCTTCCACCGGTTCAAATTTCTAGATGGCCACCAGATAGTAGTAGCATTTCCCCCCTGTAAACATTATAGTCGAGCACTTTTGCGATAGTTTTAGACCGATTGTAAGCCCTTGTTTGATTGAATGAAGTGATTTTGTGTGCATTTGCTCATGTGCATTGGGGTAGTGTTTTCCCTTTAGACCTCACTCTATTCTTAATTCTCGTCTTTTCTAAACCCTCAGATGCCTCCGAGACGTGACAATGGATTCCCACCGGAGCTCACTCAGTTGATCCAGCAGTAGAATCAATTGATGCAGATGTTAGTCCAGAACCAGCAGAACAACAACAACAACAACAACAACAACAACAACCCACCACCACCACCACCTGTTGACCACTTAGCCCGTTTCCTTAGGCTGAATCCGCTGGTGTTTTCCAGTAGCACCGAGCCAATAGTAGCAGACGATTGGCTCCGCAAGATAGCTAGGGAGTTGACCACAATAGGATGCACAGATGCGGAGAAGGTGAAGTTTGCCGCACATCAGTTAGACGGACCCGCGGCAGCATGGTGGGAGAATTTCACAACCACTTACCCAGTTGACACTGTCACATGGGATCAGTTTCAGCAAGCTTTCCGCACTGCCCATGTTTCAGCAGGAGCTATGGCCATGAAGAAGCGTGAGTTTCACAACTTACGCCAAGGAGGAAGGACAGTTGGCCAGTACGTTGACGATTTCAGCAAGTTAGCACGTTATGCCCCAGATGACGTTGCTACGGATGCAACTAAGCAGGAGAAGTTTCTAGAAGGACTGAATGATGAACTAAGCATGCAGTTGATGGTAGCGAGTTTCAACAACTACCAGGAGTTGGTAGATCGTGCCATCATGATTGAAGGGAAGCAACAGCAGATTGAGAACCGCAAGAGGAAATATGGACAGGGGAAGTATAACTCTGGAGCCCAGCAGAAGCCCCGTTTTGCCCCTAAACCGGGATTTCAGTTTCAGCACACCCATGGAGGAGGTAGCTCGCACAACCATAATGGCCACAAGAATGGTAATGGGAATGGAGGAAGCAACGGCCAGAACCGGACCACCCCATCGACCCCAATCAAGAGAGACCTAAGTCAAGTCACCTGTTTCAAGTGTTCCAAGACCGGACATTATGCCAATGAATGTCCTGAAGGCCAGAATGGAAATGGCAATGGAAGCTCTGGGAAAAAGCCGAACCCTTTCAATAGGGGACAGGTGAACCACATTAATGTGGAGGAGGTTGAAGATCAGCCCGATGCAGTAATCGGTAAGTTTTTGGTTAAGACATTTACCGCACTCGTTCTTTTTGATACTGGTGCATCGCATTCATACATATCAAGGGGATTTGTGGAAAAGTATAGCCTGCCCACTAGGGTTCTTAAAACACCTATGCTAGTAAGCTCGCCAGGAGCAGAGTACATGGCCAGACAAGGATGTTTCCAAGTACCATTAAGTATAGGAAGGCATGTTTTCCCAACAGATTTAATTATTCTGGAATCCCAAGGTCTGGATGTGATTCTTGGTATGGATTGGCTGTCGATGTATGGAGGAAACATCGATTGCGCCAGTAAGACAATTTTGTTTACCACACCAGAAGGAAGAAGGATCAAGTATGTATCCCGGCATGTGCCAAACAGGACACAAGTAAACTGCCTAACGGGAGTTGTGCAAGAAGAAGTACCAGTGGTAAAGGATTTTCCTGATGTATTTCCTGAGGAATTACCAGGCATGCCACCGGATAGAGACATTGAGTTTTTGATTGAGTTATTGCCAGGTACAGGCCCAATATCGAAGCGACCGTACCGGATTCCAGCAAAGGATTTGGTGGAAATTAAGAATCAGATTAAGGAGTTATTGGATAAAGGTTACATTCGCCCAAGTTCTTCGCCTTGGGGATCACCCGTACTTCTAGTGGAAAAGAAGGATGGATCATTAAGGATGGTTGTAGATTATCGGGGATTGAATGAAGTAACCATCAAGAACAAGTACCCACTGCCAATGATCAACGATCTGTTTGATCGGTTGCAAGGAGCTAAAGTGTTTTCCAAGATCGATTTGCGATCAGGGTACCATCAATTGAAGATTCGGGAGCAGGACATACCTAAGACAACATTCACCATGAGATATGGACTGTATGAGTATACCGTTATGTCATTTGGATTGACTAACGCACCTGCCTATTTTATGAACCTGATGAACAAAGTGTTTATGGAGTTTTTGGATAAGTTCGTCGTAGTGTTCATTGATGACATCCTGGTTTATTCGAAGAATGAAGAGGAACATAAGGAGCATTTGCGTTTGGTACTTGGAAAGCTCAGAGAACATCAGTTATATGCCAAATTCAGCAAATGTGAGTTTTGGTTGAAGGAAGTTGGATTCCTCGGACACGTTATATCCGGAGAAGGTATAGCAGTTGACCCCACTAAGGTTGAGACCGTAACCGAATGGGAATCACCAACGACAGTTGGAGAGATCCGGAGTTTTCTTGGACTCGCAGGATACTACCGGAGGTTCATTGAGAACTTTTCAAATATTGCAAAGCCTATGACTGAATTGTTGAAGAAGGATACTAAGTTCAATTGGACTGAGGAATGTGAGGCTAGTTTCCAGGAATTGAAGAAATGCTTGGTTACCTCACCAGTATTGATTTTGCCAGATCAAACCAAGGATTATGAGGTGTATTGCGACGCTTCACGTCGAGGACTTGGAGCAGTGCTTATGCAGGAAGGGAGAGTTGTTTCGTATGCTTCACGACAACTAAAGCCCCACGAATTGAATTATGCCACGCATGATTTGGAGTTAGCAGCCGTAGTGCATGCGCTGAAGACATGGAGACATTTCCTCATTGGAAATCATTGTGAGGTGTACACGGATCACAAGAGTTTGAAGTACATTTTCACGCAGAAGGAGTTGAACCTCAGACAAAGGAGATGGTTGGAGCTCATCAAGGATTATGACATGAGATTGCATTACCATCCCGGAAAAGCTAATGTGGTAGCTGACGCATTGAGCCGTAAGAGCCATGTCAACACCCTAGTGACAGGGGAAGTACCAAAGGAGTTAGCAGAAAACCTTCGTGAGCTATGTTTGGAAATAGTTCCAAGAGGCTATGTAGCAACATTGGAGATTCAGTCAACATTGATGGATAAGATCAGAGAAGCTCAGAAATATGACAAGGAGATTGCTGCTATAAAAGAGAAATTGAGCGAAGGAAAAGCAAAGGGATTTCGTGAGGATGAGCACGATACCTTATGGTTTGAGGACCGTGTTTATGTGCCCAATGACCCGGAGATCAGGAAGTTGATTTTGCACGAGGCACATGATTCACCGTATTCGATTCACCCAGGGAATACCAAGATGTATTTGGATTTGAAGGAAACATTCTGGTGGACCGGAATGAAGAAGGATATTGCAGCATATGTAGCAGTTTGTGACGTATGTCAAAGAGTAAAGGCAGAGCATCAGAAGCCAGCAGGATTGTTACAACCATTGCCGATACCCGATTGGAAGTGGGATAAGATAGGCATGGATTTTATCACAGGACTACCCAGGACGAAAGCAGGCTATGACTCGATATGGGTAGTAGTTGATCGTTTGACAAAGGTAGCACATTTCATTCCAGTTAAGACCACTTACACCAGTGCTAAGTTGGCAAAGATATACATGACTAGGATAATTTGTTTGCATGGAGTTTCGAGGAGTATTGTATCAGATAGAGGAACTCAATTTACCTCAAAATTTTGGAATCAGATGCATGAAACTTTAGGAACCAGACTAGAGTTCAGCACAGCTTTTCATCCGTAGACAGATGGACATACCGAGAGAGTCAATTAGATTTTGGAAGATATGCTGAGAGCTTGTGCACTAGATTATGGATCTAGCTGGGACGATAACTTGCCGTATGCGGAGTTTTCTTATAACAACAGTTACCAAACCAGTTTGAAGATGGCACCTTTCGAAGCTTTATACGGAAGGAGGTGCAGGACACCGTTGTCATGGGACGAAGTTGGAGACCGTCAATTCTTTGGACCATATTTGATTAAGGAGTCTGAACAGAAAGTTAAGTTGATTCGCGATAGGCTCAAGGTAGCCCAGTCCAGGCAGAAGAGCTACGCAGATTCAAAACGCAAGGAGACAGTTTACGAAACTGGAGACAGAGTTTACCTTCGAGTATCCCCACTTCGAGGAGTTAAGCGCTTTGGAGTTAAGGGAAAATTAGCACCGCGCTTCGTTGGACCATACAAGATCTTGCAACGTATGGGAGAAGTCGCTTATAAGTTGGAATTACCAGAGGAGCTGTCAGGAGTTCATGATGTATTCCATGTTTCTCAGCTAAAGAAATGTCATGCCGAGATGGCGGAGGTACCGCTAAGAGATACCGTGCCACTCGAAGCGATTCAGTTGAAGGACGACTTAACGTATGAGGAGAAGCCAGTCAAGATTCTCGATTATGCCAGCAGAGTTACCCGCAGCAAGGTTATCAAGTTTTGCAAAGTTCAGTGGAACCACCACTCAGAGGATGAAGCCACCTGGGAAAGAGAAGAAGATTTGCTCAAGGACCACCCTCACCTATTTTCTAGCCAACCCGAATCTCGAGGGCGAGATTCATCTTAAGGGGGGTAGGTTTGTAACATCCCAAATTTGCAATTTGGAATGTTATACACTAGATCATCATGCATATCATATTTTCATGCATTTTGGTTGATCCTAGAAATTTCACGCAACTCAAGGACCCACGGAGAGAGTTGGAGATTTTGTTATTTTCATATTTGAGTTCTCTCAAATTTTGGAAAAGAGGATCATTTGATTTATTTATTTCATCTTCAATAATTTTTCCAATATCAAAAAAATGAGAGAGGGAATAATATGACTTTCCCAAAGTTAGGAAAAATGAAGATTTAATGAATAAGTCAAATTTTGGTTTTGCCGGAATTTTGTTTGCTTTTTATTTGGATAGGGAAAAATGCGCGTTTTCAAAAAATTGCATTTTAGGCCCGGAGAAAAGTTCATTTTGTTCGACTCATTTTTAGGAGTCGGGGAAAATTTACTTTAGATTTTTCGGAGTTCGTTTAGATAGTTTTTCTTTTGTTTTTCTGCGCGCGAAACCGATTTAAAAAAAAAAAGGAGCAGCTCCCGCGCGCCAGGCCAGCCGGGCCAAGGCCCAGCCAGCCGCCACCGCCCCCAGCCCCTCGCGGCGAAGCCGACTCCCAGCGGGACTCTAGGCCGCTGCCCCCCCCCCCCACTTTTTGCCCCTTGGCCAAGTCACACCCCCCCTCCTAGTATTTATACTCACCCCCCCCTCTCTTTTCCTCCACCACCCAAGCGCCGCCGCCGCCTTAAGCCGCCGCCGCCACCTTAAGCCGCCGCCGCTGCCCTAAGCCGCCGCCCAGAGCCCCGCCTCCCGAGGTAGCCGCGCCGCCTCTTCTTTTCCTCGGTTCGGTTTTTCTTCTAGAAAACCGTTCCGGTTCTTCTCTTTTTTCTTCCGGTTTTTCTTCCGGCTTTGTTTCGGTTTTCTTCCGAAACCCTAGAGCGGTTTTCATTCTTCTTTCGGACCGTTCGTCTCAACGAACGTGATCACCGATTTTTCACGGTTAACGACGCCCGTTCGTTTAACCGTTCATCTCTTTCTTTTCGTCGGATTTATTCCGCGATCGCGATCTCAGATCCGATCTTCGTTCTAGTCTTTCTTCCCGCTCGTTTATCGGAATCAGGTGATTCAAGCGCCTGGAGTTTCGTCTCAAAACCGCCGTTCCGTCTAATCAACTTGAACAAGCCTTTGCTACAGTGAAATATGACCTAGTTTCAACTTGCTAGAACCGAGTTGTTTTCTTCCGCCGTTTGTTTTTCCGTCGTCTGTTCGGTTCTTTCTTTCTTTGCAACCGGAGTTCTTAAGTTGACCTTTCTGGTTCGTTCTCTTGTTCGAGTTTTACCTGTGCATTAGAGGAGTACTTATTGTGTGCTTGTTGTTTGTCTACGATAGATCACCCGGATTGCGCCGCTTGTTACTTCGAAACCCTAGGTCTCGCGAATCATCAGCAAGGCAAGTAACACTTTGATCATACCTTTTCTACAACCCAGTTTTATTGCATTAGATCAATCCTCTCACATTGCATGATTAGGATCTAATTAAATTGTGTGATGGGAGGTAGATGAGGTAGTACCTATCACCTGTATTATTATGAAACCTTTGGGAGTTACTTCTACGTTTGCTTATTATGCCATGCTATGCTAGTAGACGTGGATTGGGTGAGTGATATCCATGACAGATGTGAGATTGATAATTTAATGGTTTACCTAAGGTGGCAACTTAAACACACATCTGGGTGGATTGAGGCACCTGATGTCTATCAGGACTTGCCTGTTTTTATTTCGGACCGCCACCCAGGCTCAAAGGGATCATAAGATCATTCATGCTAGTAACTTCCGTGTGCAGCCACAAGCCATTATGGGCTCTGGCATAGTTGACTAAGTCGTGCGAACTCTTACAGGGTAGACTAGCAGATGTAGGGGAAAGTAGGTGTACCGGTCTATCCATCGTAAGGTCCTAGCGCTTCTGAAAGACTGTGTCTCGGTCATCCGTCTTCTCAAACACCATGTAGTGCGAGAAACCAAACAGAGGTGATCGAGTCTTGTGGGGAAAAGTGCGCAAACCTCTGCAGAGTGTAACAAACTAATCTTGATTAGCCGTGTCCCCGCTTATGGACAACTTGAGTATCTAGTACTTGAATATCATGTGAATCTCAACATGTTACTCTAATTAATATTAATGGGTTTTAATTACTTAATTGGGATCGGAATGCTGTCAACCATTCTCGATGTTTAACAACTACCATGATAGTTAAATAAATTTATTCCTTTGCAGTAGGGAAAAACTGGCTTTACGCAAAACTGTAACCATAGAGCTTTCCACCAGCCATATATGCATGTAGTATAGCTGTTTCATTCCATTACTCTCTATGTGTTACATTGCCAGCATATTCCATGTGTTGACCCGTTTTCGGGCTGCAACTTTCATGTTGCAGACTTTTCAGACGACGAGTAAGGTGCTTTTAGGTCGTGGTTCTATACTCAGTGATGCCGCTGGAGTTGATGGACCCATTTATCTTCTGAGTCTTCCGCTGTTATCGTTATTAGATGGCCTTAAGCCATATTTATTGTAATAAGTTCTCTTTGAGACATCGATGTAATAAGTGTGTGATTGCAACTCTGCTATAAATCCTTCGAAGTACTGTGTGGTGTCAGCATTACTGATCCAGGGATGACACCGGAGCATAGTAGACTTGATCCATTCGGGTCGGGTCGCTACACTTAATGGGTCTACATGGGCTTTAGTGGAAGAGAGGGGAGAAGGCCAAGAGGAGGGGCACCCCCCCAGCCCAATCTGAATTGGGAGGGGGGCCGTCCCCCCTTTCGTTCCTCCGCTCTCTCCCTTCCTTCCCCCTCCTAGTAGGACTAGGAAAGGGGGGAACCTACTCCTAGTAGGAGTAGCATTCCCCCCTTGGGGGCGCGCCCAAGGTGGCCGGCCGGCCCCCTCCTCCACCCCTTTATATATGGGAGAGGGGGGCACCCCATAGACACACAAGTTGATTGTTTAGCCGTGTGCAGTGTCCCCCTCCACAGAATTCCAACTCGGTTATATCTTTGTAGTGCTTAGGCGAAGCCCTGCGTCGGTAAATTCATCATCAATGTCATCACGCCGTCGTGCTGATGAAACTCTCCCTTGGCCTCAGCTGGATCAAGAGTACAAGGGACGTCACCGAGCTGAACGTGTCTAGATCGCGGAGGTGCCGTACGTTCGGTACTTGATCGGTTGGATCGCGAAGACGTTCGACTACAACAACCACGTTTCATAACGCTTCCGCTTTCGGTCTACGAGGGTACGTAGACATACTCTACCCCTCTCGTTGCTATGCATCTTCTAGATAGATCTTGTATGATCGTGGGAATATACATATTGCTTGCCGTCACTAGTTGATTCTTGATTCAGCGGTATTGTTGGATGAAGCGGCTCAGACCGACATTACGCATATGCTTACGCGAGACTGGTTCTACCGTTGTGCTTCGCACACAGGTGGCTAGTGGGTGTCTATTTCTCCAACTTTAGTTGAATCGGATTCAATGAACAGGGTTCTGTCTGAAGATCAAAAACCAATCACTATACCACGTTGTGGTTTTTGATGTGTAGGTAAGAATGGTTCTTGCTAAGACCGTAGCAGCCACGTAAAACATGCAACAACAAAGTAGAGGGCGTCTAACTTGTTTTTGCAGGGCATGTTGTGATGTGATATGGTCAAAACGTGATTATATAAATTGTTGTATGAGATGAGCATGTTTTGTAACACAGTTATCGGCAACTGGCAGGAGCCATATGGTTGTCGCTTTATTGAATGAAATGCAATCGCCATGTAATTGTTTTACTTTATCACTAAGCGGTAGCGATAGTCATAGAAGCAATAGTTGGCGAGACGACAATGATGATTCGATGGAGATCAAGGTGTCAAGCCGGTGACGATGGTGATCATGACATTGCTTTGGAGATGGAGATCAAAAGGCACAAGATGATGATGGTCATATCATATCACTTATTTGATTGCATGTGATGTTTATCCTTTATGCATCTTATTTTGGTTAGTACGGCGGTAGCATTATAAGATGATCTCTCACTAAATTTCAAGGTATAAATGTTTTCCCTGAGTATGCACCGTTGCTACAGTTTGTCGTGCCGAGACACCACGTGATGATCGGGTGTGATAAGCTCTACGTTCACATACGACGGGTGCAAGCCAGTTTTGCACACGCAGAATACTCGGGTTGAACTTGACGAGCCTAGCATATGCAGATATGGCCTCGGAACACTAAGACTAAAAGGTCGAGCATGAATCATATAGTAGATGTGATCAACATAGTGATGTTCACCATTGAAAACTACTCCATCTCACGTGATGATCGGACATGGTTTAGTTGATATGGATCATGTGATCACTTAGATGATTAGAGGGATGTCTACCTAAGTGGGAGTTCTTAAGTAATATGATTAATTGAACTTTAATTTATCATGAACTTAGTACCTGATAGTATTTTGCATGTCTATGTTGTTGTAGATAAATGGCATGTCCTGTTGTTCCGTTGAATTTTAATGCGTTCCTAGAGAAAGCTAAGTTGAAAGATGATGGTAGCAATTACACGGACTGGGTCCATAACTTGAGTATTACCCTCATTGGTGCACAGAAGAATTACGTCCTGGAAGCACTGCTAGGTGCCAAACCCGCTGCAGGAGCAACGGCGGATGTTATGGACACCTGGCAGAGCAAAGCTGATGACTACTCGATAGTTCAGTGTGCCATGCTTTACGGCTTAGAACCGGGACTTCAACGACATTTTGAACGTCATGGAGCATATGAGATATTCCAGGAGTTGAAGTTAATATTTCAAGCAAATGCCCGGACTGAGAGATATGAAGTCCCCAATAAGTTCTACAGCTGCAAAATGGAGGAGAATAGTTCTGTCAGTGAGCATGTACTCAAAATGTCTGGGTACCACATTCACTTGACTCAGCTGGGAGTTAATCTTCCAGTTGATAGTGTCATTGACAGAGTTCTTCAATCACTGCCACCAAGCTACAAAAGCTTCGTGATGAACTATAATATGCAAGGGATGGATAAGACGACTCCCGAGCTCTTCGCAATGCTAAAGGCTCCGGAGGTAGAAATCAAGAAGGAGCATCAAGTATTGATGGTCAACAAGACCACTAGTTTCAAGAAAAAGGGTAATGGGAAGAAGGGGAACTTTAAGAAGAACGGCAAAAAAGTTGCTGCTCAAGTGAAGAAGCCCAAGTCTGGACCTAAGCCTGAGACTGAGTGCTTCTACTGCAAAGGGACTGGTCACTAGAAGCGGAACTGCCCCAAGTATTTGTCAGAGAAGAAGGATGGCAAAGTGAAAGGTATATTTGATATACATGTTATTGATGTGTACCTTACTAATGCTTGCAGTACCGCCTGGGTATTTGATACTGGTTCTGTTGCTAATATTTGCAACTCGAAATAGGGGCTACGGATTAAGTGAAGATTGGCTAAGGACGAGGTGACGATGCGTGTGGGAAATGGTTCTAAAGTCGATGTGATCGCCGTCGGCATGCTACCTCTGCATCTACCTTCGGGGTTAGTTTTAGACCTGAATAATTGTTATTTGGTGCCAGCGTTGAGCATGAACATTATATCTGGATCTTGTTTGATGCGAGACGGTTATTCATTTAAATCAGAGAATAATGGTTGTTCTATTTAGATGAATAATATCTTTTATGGTCACGCACCCTTGATGAGTGGTCTATTTTTACTAAATCTTGATAGTAGTGATACACATATTCATAGTATTGAAGCCAAAAGCTATAAATTTAATAATGATAGTGCAACTTATTTGTGGCACAGCCGTTTAGGTCATATTGGTGTAAAGCGCATGAAGAAACTCCATTCTGATGGGCTTTTGGAATCACTTGATGCTTGCGAACCATGCCTCATGGGCAAGATGACTAAGACTCCGTTCTCCAGAACAATGGAAGACTTGTTGGAAATAATACATACTGATGTATGCGATCTAATGAGCGTTGATGCTCGCGGCTGGTATCGTTATTTTCTTACCTTCACAGATGATTTGAGCAGATATGGGTATATCTACTTGATGAAACATAAGTATGAAACATTTTAAAAGTTCAAAGAATTTTAGAGTGAAGTGGAAAATCATCGTAACAAGAAAATTAAGTTTTTACGATCTGATCGTGGAGGAGAATATTTGAGTTACGAGTTTGGTCATCATTTGAAACAATGCAGAATAGTTTCGCAAATCACGCCACCTGGAACACCATAGCTTAATGGTGTGTCTGAATGTCATAACCGCACTTTATTAACGGCACTTCATAGGATACCCAAAAGAGACTGTTGGGTACACCTTCTATCAAAGATCCGAAGGCAAGATATTCGTTGCTAAAAATGGATCCGTTCTAGAGAAGGAGTTTCTCTCGAAAGAAGTGAGTGGGAGGAAAGTAGAACTTGATGAGGTAAATGTACCTGCTCCCTTATTGGAAAGTAGTATATCACAGAAATCAGTTCCAGTGATTCCTACACTAGTAAGTGAGGAAGCTAATGATGATGGTCATGAAACTTCTGATCAAGTTACTACCGAACCTCGTAGGTCATCCAAAGTAAGATCCGCACCAGAGTGGTATGGTAATCCAGTTCTGGAAGTCATGTTACTTGACCATGACGAACCTACGAACTATGAAGAAGCGATGATGAGCCCAGATTCCGTAAAATGGCTTGAGGCCATGAAATCTAAGATGGGATCCATGTATGAAAACAAAGTATGGACTTTGGTTGACTTGCCCGATGATCGACAAGCCATAGAGAATAAATGGATCTTCAAGAAGAAGACTGACGCTGATGGTAATATTACTGTCTAAAAAGCTCGACTTGTTGTGAAAATTTTCGACAAGTCCAAGGAGTTGACTATGATGAGACCTTATCACTCGTAGCGATGCTTAAGTCCATTTGAATTATGTTAGCAATTGCCGCATTTTATGATTATGAAATTTGGCTAATGGATGTCAAAACTGCATTCCTTAATGGATATCTTAAAGAAGAGTTGTATAGGATGCAACTGGAAGGTTTTGTCGATCCAAAAGGTGCTAACAAAGTGTGCAAGCTCCAGCGATCCATTTATGGACTGGTGCAAGCCTCTCGGAGTTGGAATATACGCTTTGATAGTGTGATCAAAGCATATGGTTTTATACAGACTTTTGGAGAAGCATGTATTTACAAGAAAGTGAGTGGGAGCTCTGTAGCATTTCTGATATTATATGTGGATGACATATTGCTAATCAGAAATTATACTGAATTTCTGAATAGCATAAAAGGATACTTGAATAAGAATTTTTCAATGAAAGACCTCGGTGAAGCTGCTTATATATTGGGCATCAAGATCTATAGAGATAGATCAAGACGCTTAATTGGACTTTCACAAAGCACATACCTTGATAAAGTTTTGAAGAAGTTCAAAATGGATCAAGAAAAGAAAGGGTTCTTGCTTGTGTTACAAGGTGTGAAGTTGAGTGAGACTCAATGCCCGACCACTGAAGAAGATAGAGATAAAATGAAGGTCATTCCCTATGCTTCAGCCATAGGTTCTATCATGTATGCAATGTTGTGTACCAGAGCTGATGTGTGCCTTGCTATTAGTTTAGCAAGGAGGTACCAGAGTAATCCAGGAGTGGATCACTGGACAACGATCAAGAACATCCTAAAATACCTGAAAAGGACTAGGGATATGTTTCTCATTTATGGAGGTGACAAAGAGCTCGTCGTAAACGGTTACATCGATGCAAGCTTTTGACACTGATCTGGATGACTCTAAGTCATAAACCGGATACGTATTTTATTGAATGGTGGAGCTATCAGTTGGTGCAGTACCAAGCAGAGCGTCGTGGCGGCATCTACGTGTGAAGTGGAATACATAGCTGCTTCGGAAGCAGCAAATGAAGGAGTCTGGATAAATGAGTTCATATCCGATCTAGGTGTCATACTTAGTGCATCCGGTCCAATGAAAACCTTTTGTGACAATACTGGTGCAATTTCCTTGGCAAGGGAATCCAGATTTCACAAGAGAACCAAGCACATCAAGAGACGCTTCAATGCCATCAGTGATCAAGTCAAGGAGGGAGACATAGAGATTTGCAAGATACATACGGATCTGACTGTTGCAGACCCATTGAATAAGCCTCTCTCACGAGAAAAACATGATCAACACCAAGACTCCATGGGCGTTAGAATCATCACAATATAATCTAGATTATTGACTCTAGTGCAAGTGGGAGACTGAAGGAAATATGCCCTAGAGGCAATAATAAAGTTGTTGTTTATATTTCCTTATACCATGATAAATGTGTATTATTCATGCTAGAATTGTATTAATCGGAAACTTAGTACATGTGTGAATACATAGACAAATAGAGTGTCGCTAGTATGCCTCTACTTGACTAGTTTGTTAATCAAAGATGGTTAAGTTTCCTAACCATAGACATGAGTTGCCATTTGATGAACGGGATCACATCATTAGACAATGATGTGATTGACTTGACCCATTCGTTATCTTAGCACTATGATAGTTTAGTTTATTGCTATTGCTTTCTCCATGACTTATACATGTTCCTATGACTATGAGATTATGCAACTCCTGAATACCGGAGGAACACTTAGTGTGCTATCAAACGTCACAACGTAATTGGGTGACTATAAAGATGCTCTACAGGTGTCTCCGATGGTGTTTGTTGAGTTGGCATAGATCAAGATTAGGATTTGTCACTCCGTGTATCGGAGAGGTATCTCTAGGCCCTCTCGGTAATGCACATCACAATAAGCCTTGCAAGAAATGTGAATAATGAGTTAGTTGCAGGATGATGCATTACAGAACGAGTAAAGAGACTTGCCGATCACGAGATTGAACTAGGTAATGAGATACCGACGATCGAATCTCGGGCAACTAACATACCGATGACAAAGGGAACAACATATGTTGTTATGCGGTTTGACCGATAAAGATCTTCATAGAATATGTAGGAACCAATATGAGCATACAGGTTCCGCTATTGGTTAATGACCGAAAGTGAGTCTCGGTCATGTCTACATAGTTCTTGAACCCGTAGGGTCCGCACGCTTAACGTTCGATGACGATCGGTATTATGAGTTTATGTGTTTTGATGTACCAAAGGTAGTTCGGAGTTCCGTATGTGATCACGGACATAACGAGGAGTCTCGAAATGGTAAATACATAAAGATCGATATATTGGAAGGCTATGTTTGGACACCGGAATGGTTCCGGATGAGTTCGGGCATTTACCGGAGTAGCGGGAGGTCACTGAAACCCCCCGGGGGCTTAATGGGCCTACATGGGCTTTAGTGGAAGAGAGAGGAGAAGTCTAAGAGGAGCCCCCCCCCCCAAGCCCAATCCGAATCGGAAGGGGGGCCGACCCCCCTTTCCTTCCTCCCCTCTCTCCCTTCCTTCCCCCTCCTAGTAGGACTAGGAAAGGTGGGAACCTACTCCTAGTAGGAGTAGGATTTCCCCCTTGGGGCGCACCCAAGGTGGTCAGCCGGCCCCTCCTCCACCCCTTTATATACGGGGGAGGGGGCACCCCATAGACACACAAGTTGATTGTTTACCCGTGTGAAGTGCCCCCTCCATAGAATTCCACCTTGGTCATATCGTTGTAGTGCTTAGGAGAAGCCCTGCGTCGGTAACTTCATCATCACCGTCATCACGCCATTGTGCTGATGAAACTCTCCCTCAGCCTCAGCTAGATCAAGAGTATGAGGGTCGTCACCGAGCTGAACGTGTGTGGATCGCGGAGGTGACGTACGTTCGGTACTTGATCGGTTGGATCGCGAAGACGTTCGACTACATCAACCGCATTTCACAACGCTTCCACTTCCGGTCTATGGGGGTACGTAGACATACTCTCCCCCTCTCGTTGATATGCATCTCCTAGATAGATCTTGCGTGATTGTAGGATTTTTTTTTTGAAATACCGCATTCCCCGACATGACACTGTCCGCTATGTGCTGCAAATCATGTATACGGACTCTAATAATGCAGCCGAATGCGAGGCACTTCTACACGGCCTCCGAATGGCTGTCTCCAACGCCTAGAGGTGCGTAGGGATTCAAACCTCGCGATATCCCAATAAATGGAGAGTTCGACACAAAAGATCCAAAAATGGCGGCATATCAAAATGCCGTACTCAAAATATCAGCTTAGTTCGAGGGGCTCGAGTTCCATCATGTTGCTCGAGATAGTAACGAGGCAGCAAACATCCTCGCTCGAATGGTTGTCAAACATAATCCCGTCCCGCCTAACACCTCTGTAGAAAGGCTCTTTAAGCCATATGTGGTATGGCAGGACGAAAGTAGAAATACTAGTCCGGGCCCGATCATACCCTCAGCAACCGAACACAATACAAATATCATAGGAGGTTCAGCCACCGAAATAACACCTTCCGCCCATGTAATCATGGCCATTATTGCTCCATGGACCAAACCCTTCCTGGCCTACCTTAATAGGCGGGAGCTTCCTGATGATCAAATGAGGCCCGTCGAATAGTTCGGCATTCTAAAGCCTATAAAGTTCATGAAGGTGAGCTTTACAGAAAAGTGCTACTGGAGTTCTCCAAAGATGCATCTCTGAAGAGGAAGGACGACAACTCTTGGCTGAAATACATGTTGGCCTAGGCGATCATCATGCTGCAGCCCGGGCCCTCCTAAGCAAGGCCTTCCGTACATGTTTCTTTTGGCTAACGGCCTGAGCAGACGCACAAGCCCTTGTGCACAATTGTGTGGGATGTCAACTTTTCGCCAATCAAAGTCATATGCCTCCCATTGCCCTGTGAACAATCCCCATTACTTGGCCCTTCATGGTCTGGCGGCTAGATATGGTCAGACCCCTTAAAGGGGGAAGCCACAAGAAGAAGTATTTACTGGTTATGGTAGATAAATTCACTAAGTGGATAGAGGCCAAACCAGTAAAAACGGCTGAAGCAGGACTAGTGATCGACTTTATATATGGCGTGGTACACCATTATGGTGTCCCGCACAGCATCATCACTGATAACGACTCCAATTTCATAGCCAATGAGGTAAAAAATGGTGTGCTAACTTGGGCATCAAGTGTTGGAAATATGCCCTAGAGGCAATAATAAAAGGATTATTATTATATTTCCTTGTTCACGATAATTGTCTTTTATTCATGCTATAATTGTGTTATCCGGAAATCGTAATACATGTATGAATACACAGACACCAACATGTCCCTAGTAAGCCTCTAGTTGACTAGCTCGTTGATCAACAGATAGTCATGGTTTCCTGACTATGGACATTGGATGTCATTGATAACGAGATCACATCATTAGGAGAATGATGTGATGGACAAGACCCAATCCTAAACATAGCACAAGATCGTATAGTTCGTTTGCTAGAGTTTTCCAATGTCAAATATCTTTTCCTTAGACCATGAGATCGTGTAACTCCCGGATACCGTAGGAGTGCTTTGGGTGTACCAAACGTCACAACGTAACTGGGTGACTATAAAGGTATACTACGGGTATCTCCGAAAGTGTCTGTTGGGTTGACATGGATCAAGACTAGGATTTGTCACTCCGTATGATGAAGAGGTATCACTGGGCCCACTCGGTAATGCATCATCATAATGAGCTCAAAGTGACCAAGTGTCTGGTCACGGGATCATGCATTATGGTACGAGTAAATTGACTTGCCGGTAACGAGATTGAACGAGGTATTGGGATACCGACGATCGAATCTCGGGCAAGTAACATACCGATTGACAAAGGGAATTGTATACGGGGTTGCTTGAATCCTCGACATCGTGGTTCATCCGATGAGATCATCGAGGAGCATGTGGGAGCCAACATGGGTATCCAGATCCCGCTGTTGGTTATTGACCAGAGAGCGATCTCGGTCATGTCTACATGTCTCCCGAACCCGTAGGGTCTACACACTTAAGGTTCGGTGACGCTAGGGTTGTAGGGATATGTATATGCAGTAACCCGAATGTTGTTCGGAGTCCCGGATGAGATCCCGGACGTCACGAGGAGTTCCGAAATGGTTCGGAGGTAAAGAATTATATATGGGAAGTCTTGTTTTGATCACCGGAAAGGTTTCGCGCATTATCGGTATTGTACCGGGAGTGCCGAAAGGGGTCTGGGGGTCCACCAAGGGGGTCCACCTGCCCCGGGGGGCCACATGGGCTGTAGGGGTTTGCGCCTTGGCCTATATGGGCCAAGGGCACCAGCCCCAAGAGGCCCATGCGCCAAGAGATGAGGGAAAGGAAGAGTCCTAAAGGGGGAAGGCACCTCCTAGGTGCCTTGGGGAGGATGGACTCCTCCCTGGCCGCACCCTTCCTTGGAGGAAGGGCCAAGGCTGCGCCCCCCCTCTCCCTTGGCCCTATATATAGTGGGGGGAAGGGAGGGCAGCCACACCTAAGCCCTGGCGCCTCCCTCTCCCTCTCCAACACCTCCTCCTCCTCCGTAGAGCTTGGCGAAGCCCTGACGGAGTACTGCAGCTCCACCACCACCACGCCGTCGTGCTGCTGCTGGAGCCATCTTCCTCAACCTCTCCTTCCCCTTGCTGGATCAAGAAGGAGCAGACGTCACGCTGACCGTACGTGTGTTGAACACGGAGGTGCCGTCCGTTCGGCGCTAGGATCTCCGGTGATTTGGATCATGTCGAGTACGCCTTCCTCATCCCCGTTCTTTGAACGCTTCCGCGCGTGATCTACAAAGGTATGTAGATGCAATCTGATCACTCGTTGCTAGATGAACTCCTAGATGGATCTTGGTGAAACCGTAGGAAAATTTTTGTTTTCTGCAACGTTCCCCAACAGTGGCATCATTAGCTAGGTCTATGCGTAGTTCTCTTGCACGAGTAGAACACAATTTGTTGTGGGCGTTGATGTTGTCAACTTTCTTGCCGCTACTAGTCTTATCTTACTTCAACGGTATTGTGGGATGAAGCGGCCCGGACCAACCTTACACGTACGCTTACGTGAGACCGGTTCCACCGACTAACATGCACAAGTTGCATAAGGTGGCTGGCGGGTGTCTGTCTCTCCCACTTTAGTTGGACCGGATTCGATGAAAAGGGTCCTTATGAAGGGTAAATAGAAGTTGAAAAATCACGTTGTGGCTTTCACGTAGGTAAGAAAACGTTCTTGCTAGAACCCTATTGCAGCCACGTAAAACTTGCAACAACAATTAGAGGACGTCTAACTTGTTTTTGCAGCAAGTGTTCTGTGATGTGATATGGCCAAAGTTGTGATGAATGATGAATGATATATATGTGATGTATGAGATGTTCATGCTATTGTAATAGGAATCACGACTTGCATGTCGATGAGTATGACAACCGGCAGGAGCCATAGGAGTTGTCTTTATTTTTGTATGACCTGCGTGTCATTGAGAAACGCCATGTAAATTACTTTACTTTATTGCTAAACACGTTAGCCGTAGTAGTAGAAGTAATAGTTGGCAAGCAACTTCATGGAGACACGATGATGGAGATCATGATGATGGAGATCATGGTGTCATGCTGGTGACAAGATGATCATGGAACCCCAAGATGGAGATCAAAGGAGCTATGTGATATTGGCCATATCATGTCACTATTATTGTTTGATTGCATGTGATGTTTATCATGTTTCTGCATCTTGTTTACTTAGAACGACGGTAGTAAATAAGATGATCCCTCATAATAATTTCAAGAAAGTGTTCCCCCTAACTGTGCACCGTTGCGACAGTTCGTTGTTTCGAAGCACCAAGTGATGATCGGGTGTTAGATTCTAACGTTCACATACAACGGGTGTAAGACAGATTTACACATGCAAACACTTAGGTTGACTTGACGAGCCTAGCATGTACAGACATGGCCTCGGAACACAGAAGACCGAAAGGTCGAGCATGAGTCGTATAGAAGATACGATCAACATGAAGATGTTCACCGATGTTGACTAGTCCGTCTCACGTGATGATCGGACACGGCCTAGTTAACTCGGATCATGTTATACTTAGATTACTAGAGGGATGTCTATCTAAGTGGGAGTTCATTGAATAATTTGATTAGATGAACTTAATTATCATGAACTTAGTCTAAAAATTTTACAATATGTCTTGTAGATCAAATGGCCAACGTAGTCCTCAACTTCAATGCGTTCCTAGAGAAAACCAAGCTGAAAGACGATGGCAGCAACTACACGGACTGGGTCCGAAACCTGAGGATCATCCTCATAGCTGCCAAGAAAGATTATGTCCTACAAGCACCGCTAGGTGACGCACCTGTTCTCCCTGCAGAACAAGACGTTATGAACGCTTGGCAGGCACGTACCGATGACTAATCCCTCGTTCAGTGCGGCATGCTTTACAGCTTAGAGCCGGGGCTCCAAAAGCGTTTTGAGAGACACGGAGCATATGAGATGTTCGAAGAGCTGAAAATGGTTTTCCAAGCTCATGCCCGGGTCGAGAGATATCAAGTCTCCGACAAGTTCTTCAGCTGTAAGATGGAGGAAAACAGTTCTGTTAGTGAGCACATACTCACTATGTCTGGGTTGCATAACCGCTTGACTCAGCTGGGAGTTAATCTCCCGGATGACGCGGTCATTGACAGAATCCTTCAGTCGCTTCCACCGAGCTACAAGAGCTTTGTGATGAACTTCAATATGCAGGGGATGGAAAAGACCATTCGTGAAGTATTTGCAATGCTGAAATCAGCAGAGGTAGAAGTCAAAAAGGAACATCAAGTGTTGATGGTGAATAAAACCACTAAGTTCAAGAAGGGCAAGGGAAAGAAAGCTTTCAAGAAGGATGGAAAGGGAGTTGCCGCGCCCAGCAAGCAAGCTGTCGGGAAGAAGCCAAAGAATGGACCCAAGCCCGAGACTGAGTGCTTTTATTGCAAGGGAAGTGGTCACTGGAAGTGGAACTGCCCCAAATACTTAGCGGACAAGAAGGCCGGCAAAACGAAAGGTATATGTGATATACATGTAATTGATGTGTACCTTACCAGTACTCGTAGTAGCTCCTGGGTATTTGATACCGGTGCGGTTGCTCACATTTGTAACTCAAAACAGGAGCTGCAGAATAAGCGGAGACTGGCGAAGGACGAGGTGACGATGCGCGTCGGGAATGGTTCCAAGGTCAATGTGATCGCCGTCGGCACGCTACCTCTACATTTACCTTCGGGATTAGTTCTAAACCTTAATAATTGTTATTTAGTGCCAGCTTTGAGCATGAACATTGTATCAGGATCTCGTTTAATTCGAGATGGCTACTCATTTAAATCCGAGAATAATGGTTGTTCTATTTATATGAGAGATATGTTTTATGGTCATGCTCCGATGGTGAATGGTTTATCCTTAATGAATCTCGAGCGTAATGCTACACATGTTCATAGTGTGAGTACCAAAAGATGTAAGATTGATAATGATAGTCCCACATACTTGTGGCACTGCCGCCTTGGTCACATAGGTGTCAAACGCATGAAGAAGCTCCATGCTGATGGACTTTTAGAGTCTCTTGATTACGAATCATTTGACACGTGCGAACCATGCCTCATGGGTAAAATGACCAAGATTCCGTTCTCAGGAACAATGGAGCGAGCAACCAACTTATTGGAAATCATACATACTGATGTGTGCGGTACAATGAGTGTTGAGGCTCGCGGTGGCTATCGTTATGTTCTCACCCTCACTGATGACTTGAGTAGATATGGGTATGTCTACTTAATGAAACACAAGTCTGAGACCTTTGAAAAGTTCAAGGAATTTCAGAGTGAGGTTGAGAATCAACATGACAGGAAAATCAAGTTCCTGCGATCAGATCGTGGAGGAGAATACTTGAGTCACGAGTTTGGCACACACTTAAGAAAATGTGGAATAGTTTCACAACTCACGCCGCCTGGAACACCTCAGCGTAATGGTGTGTCCGAACGTCGTAATCGCACTCTATTAGATATGGTGCAATCTATGATGTCTCTTACCGATTTACCGCTATCTTTTTGGGGCTATGCTTTAGAGACTGCCGCATTCACTTTAAATAGGGCTCCGCCGAAATCCGTTGAGACGACACCGTATGAGTTATGGTTTGGGAAGAAACCTAAGCTGTCGTTTCTAAAAGTTTGGGGATGCGATGCTTATGTCAAGAAACTTCAACCTGAAAAGCTCGAACCCAAGTCGGAAAAATGCGTCTTCATAGGATACCCTAAAGAAACTATTGGGTATACCTTCTACCTCAGATCCGAAGGCAAGATCTTTGTTGCCAAGAATGGATCCTTTCTAGAGAAGGAGTTTCTCTCGAAAGAAGTAAGTGGGAGGAAAGTAGAACTTGATGAAGTATTACCTCTTGAACCGGAAAATGGCGCAACTCAAGAAAATGTTCCTGAGGTGCCTGCACCGACTAGAGAGGAAGTTAATGATGATGATCAGGATACTTCTGATCAAGCTCCTACTAAAATTCGAAGGTCCACAAGGACACGTTCCACACCAGATTGGTACGGCAACCCTGTCTTGGAAATCATGTTGTTAGACAACGGTGAACCTTCGAACTATGAAGAAGCGATGGCGGGCCCGGATTCCGACAAATGGCTGGAAGCCATGAAATCCGAGATAGGATCCATGTATGAAAACGAAGTATGGACTTTGACTGACTTGCCCATAGAGCGGCGAGCCATAGAAAATAAATGGATCTTTAAGAAGAAGACAGACGCGGATGGTAATGTGACCATCTATAAAGCTCGGCTTGTCGCTAAGGGTTATCGACAAGTTCAAGGGGTTGACTACGATGAGACTTTCTCACCGGTAGCGAAGCTAAAGTCCGTCCGAATCATGTTAGCAATTGCCGCATTCTACGATTATGAGATATGGCAAATGGACGTCAAAACGGCATTCCTTAATGGTTTCCTTAAGGAAGAATTGTATATGATGCAGCTGGAAGGTTTTGTCGATCCTAAATATGCTGACAAGGTGTGCAAGCTCCAACGCTCGATTTATGGGCTGGTGCAAGCATCTCGGAGTTGGAACATTCGCTTTGATGAGATGATCAAAGCGTTTGGGTTTATGCAGACTTATGGAGAAGCCTGCGTTTACAAGAAAGTGAGTGGGAGCTCAGTAGCATTTCTCATATTATATGTAGATGACATACTTTTGATGGGAAATGATATAGAACTCTTGGACATCATTAAGGCCTACTTGAATAAGAGTTTTTCAATGAAGGACCTTGGAGAAGCTGCATATATATTAGGCATCAAGATCTATAGAGATAGATCAAGACGCCTCATAGGTCTTTCACAAAGCACATACCTTGATAAGATATTGAAGAAATAATATGGATCAGTCTAAGAAGGGGTTCTTGCCTGTGTTACAAGGTGTGAAATTGAGCTCAGCAAAATGTCCGACCACAGCAGAAGATATAGAAGAGATGAGTGCCATCCCCTATGCCTCAGCCATAGGTTCTATTATGTATGCCATGCTGTGTACCAGACCTGATGTAAACCTTGCCGTAAGTTTGGTAGGAAGGTACCAAAGTAATCCCGGCAAGGAACACTGGACAGCGGTCAAGAATATCCTGAAGTACCTGAAAAGGACTAAGGAAATGTTTCTCATTTATGGAGGTGACGAAGAGCTCGTCGTAAAAGGTTAGGTCGACGCTAGCTTCGACACAGATCTGGACTACTCCAAGTCACAAACCGGATACGTGTATATTTTGAATGGTGGGGCAGTAAGCTGGTGCAGTTGCAAGCAGAGCGTCGTGGCGGGATCTACATGTGAAGCGGAGTACATGGCAGCCTCGGAGGCAGCGCATGAAGCAATTTGGGTGAAGGAGTTCATCACCGACCTAGGAGTCATACCCAATGCGTCGGGGCCAATCAAACTCTTCTGTGACAACACTGGAGCTATTGCACTTGCCAAGGAGCCCAGGTTTCACAAGAAGTCCAGGCACATCAAGCGTCGCTTCAACTCCATTCATGAAAATGTTCAAGATGGAGACATAGATATTTGTAAAGTACATATGGACCTGAATGTAGCAGATCCATTGACTAAACCTCTCCCTAGAGCAAAACATGATCAACACCAGAATTCCATGGGTGTTCGATTCATCACAATGTAACTAGATTATTGACTCTAGTGCAAGTGGGAGACTGTTGGAAATATGCCCTAGAGGCAATAATAAAAGGATTATTGTTATATTTCCTTGTTCACGATAATTGTCTTTTATTCATGCTATAATTGTGTTATCCGGAAATCGTAATACATGTGTGAATACACAGACACCAACATGTCCCTAGTAAGCCTCTAGTTGACTAGCTCGTTGATCAACAGATAGTCATGGTTTCCTGACTATGGACATTGGATGTCATTGATAACGAGATCACATCATTAGGAGAATGATGTGATGGACAGGACCCAATCCTAAACATAGCACAAGATCGTATAGTTCGTTTGCTAGAGTTTTCCAATGTCAAATATCTTTTCCTTAGACCATGAGATCGTGTAACTCCCGGATACCGTAGGAGTGCTTTGGGTGTACCAAACGTCACAACGTAACTGGGTGACTATAAAGGTATACTACGGGTATCTCCGAAAGTGTCTATTGGGTTGACACGGATCAAGACTGGGATTTGTCACTCCGTATGACAGAGAGGTATCACTGGGCCCAGTCGGTAATGCATCATCATAATGAGCTCAAAGTGACCAAGTGTCTGGTCACGGGATCATGCATTACAGTATGAGTAAATTGACTTGCCGGTAACGAGATTGAACGAGGTATTGGGATACCGACGATTGAATCTCGGGCAAGTAACATACCGATTGACGAAGGGAATTGTATATGGGGTTGCTTGAATCCTCGACATCATGGTTCATCCGATGAGATCATCGAGGAGCATGTGGGAGCCAACATGGGTATCCAGATCCCGCTGTTGGTTATTGACCAGAGATCGATCTCGGTCATGTCTACATGTCTCCCGAACCCGTAGGGTCTACACACTTAAGGTTCGGTGACGCTAGGGTTGTAGGGATATGTATATGCAGTAACCCGAATGTTGTTCGGAGTCCCGGATGAGATCCTGGACGTCACGAGGAGTTCCGGAATGGTTCGGAGGTAAAGAATTATATATGGGAAGTCTTGTTTTGCACCGGAAAGGTTTCGCGCATTATCGGTATTGTACCGGGAGTGCCGAAAGGGGTCCGGGGGTCCACCAAGGGGGTCCACCTGCCCCGGGGGGCCACATGGGCTGTAGGGGTGTGCGCCTTAGCCTATATGGGCCAAGGGCACCAGCCCCAAGAGGCCCATGCGCCAAGAGATGAGGGAAAGGAAGAGTCCTAAAGGGGGAAGGCACCTCCTAGGTGCCTTGGGGAGGATGGACACTCCTCCCTGGCCGCACCCTTCCTTGGAGGAAGGGCCAAGGCTGCCCCCCTCTCCCTTGGCCCTATATATAGTGGGGGGAAGGGAGGGCAGCCACATATAAGCCCTGGCGCCTCCCTCTCCCTCTCCAACACCTCCTCCTCCTCCGTAGAGCTTGGCGAAGCCCTGACGGAGTACTGCAGCTCCACCACCACCACGCCGCCGTCGTGCTGCTGCTGGAGCCATCTTCCTCAACCTCTCCTTCCCCTTGCTGGATCAAGAAGGAGCAGACGTCACGCTGACCGTACGTGCGTTGAACATGGAGGTGCCGTCCGTTCGGCGCTAGGATCTCCGGTGATTTGGATCACGTCGAGTACGCCTTCCTCATCCCCGTTCTTTGAACGCTTCCGCGCGTGATCTACAAAGGTATGTAGATGCAATCCGATCACTCGTTGCTAGATGAACTCCTAGATGGATCTTGGTGAAACCGTAGGAAATTTTTTGTTTTCTGCAACGTTCCCCAACATCAAGCTCGACTATGCATTCGTCTACCACCCGCAAACTAACGGTCAGGTTGAACGGGACAACGGTCTAATAATGAGCGGCATTAAACCCGGGCTAGTGCGCTCCCTACAGGAGTCAGATAAGCATTGGGTCAAGGAACTCAATTACGTACTCTGGGGGTTGCGGACTACGCCTAACCGCACGACCGGATACACACCTTTTTTCATGGTGTACGGCGCAGAAGTTGTCTTGCCCTGTGACATTATTCATGACTCACCTCGAGTGCGCATGTATGAAGAGAGAGAAGCCGAGCTCGGTCGACAGGACAACCTAGACGGCCTTGAAGAGGAGAGCGATATTGCACGAGCCTGTTTCACATTTTATCAACGACTGGCTAGGAGATACTAAAGCAGAGAAGTGCGGGCCAAGACTTATAATGTCGGCGAACTTGTTCTGCGCCTTCCTGAGAAGAAAAAGGATAAGCTCAAACCAAAATGGGAGGGGCCCTTCATCATCGGCGAAGTTCTCATGGCAGGAGCCTATCGCCTTCGTAATGCATTAGACACCTCGAGCCGAATCCTTGGAACGTTGCTCGGCTTCGAAGATTCTACGCATAGTTCGGCCACATCCTTTTCTTTGTCCTTTTGGTTTTCCTTCTCTTTCTCTCCTCTTCCTTTTTTCATATATCCTTCCCAGTGTATGTTCGGATATGTCGAACTATTAAGGGTACACATCCTTAAATGTATACACCCCACTATGACTAGGGGCTTCTTTGACAAAGCTTCTATTTAAAAGCTAAGAGCTTACATGAAATATGTTGTTTGTTATATACACCTTTTTGCCCTTATATGCACCTCTATGACTTAAGTTTTTTGCCAAGTTGGGTTGCCTCGCTCTTGTGTTTATACCCTATGTTCCCGATTGTTCGGCTAGGGTGTAAAGGGAGCACCTCTGCAATTGTTACAACCGGGTAATTCGTACATGTACCTCAGACGGGTGAAGCCGAAAGCTAGTGTTCTTAAGGGAATAACTGGTCGGCAAGCAACAACATAATGTATACGTTTCTGTAACTCTTCTCAGCAGGGAAAATATACGGGGTTGGCTCCCCGTAATTCGGATCAAAGCCTAGGCACGCATAATTAAGCATGCCAAACCCAAGGAAAGGAACCCCTAACGGAACTATTTTCCTTGGAAGATGTTTCTTGCGATACATAAGTAATATAACATAACTCCCAAACAAAAATTGATCTATTTGAGCAATATGGCCGGATTGCCTGGTTTCCGGACATAGTGCATGTTTTTTGCATTCCTACATAATATCCAAAAACACTCCACCTTCCTGGTTCGGAGGTTAAAGTCGAAGGCCTGCGATGACAATTTTTTGACATGTTCGGCTGGAGATAAGGTTGATCATGAAGTACATTGGTACATTGAATCAAATACCTACTCCTTATCTATACCATCTATAAGACTGTCTAAACTACAGTCTTCTTGCGAATATTTTGCAACTACCATTACTTGGTTGTACACCAAGTTCACTGGAATCTCTTTCCCATCTGGTCCCTGCGGTCCAACTTGGGCCATATGATTTGGATCTAGCTTGGTATAGCGTGTTTTCACCATCGCCCAGGCTTCTCGTGCACCTTCGCGACATGCGGACGCCTTCCATAGCTCAAAGCGGCACGGGCACCTTTCAATAGGCTTGCCAAACCCTCCATACTTTCTGGATGGGTATCGGATGGCCATAAAGCCTTGGCCATACTTCTCATGGCTTTCTGGGCCCGCTCATGCACCACGGACAGCTCCTTAAGCACGTCGCCTAGAAATCCGGATACTTCTTCTTTGGCCAACCAGTTAATAGACCTGCAGCAACAGAGTTATGACATTCTAAATTGTGGAATAATATGAGTCTCTCTGATGGTTCTAAAAGTCATACCGAATCTCCCGCCTTTCGACTTCTCATTCTCTTTTCGTGTGGCCGATAACTAATCCTTTAAGCTCTTTATCTCTTTGGATTGTTTGTGTTTTTCCTCCTCATGTTTATTCTTCTGACCAGTGGTCATTGCGGCCTTTTCATCTCCGCAAGTTCGACGGTGATGGCATTAAGCTATGTCTGGTTTGTTTTCAGTTCCTGGGATAGCGCAATGTTCTTCTCCTTGAGAACCTGCAGGTCATATCGATCCTTAAAACGGTTGGCCTCACCGCTTCAAGTCTTGGGGGCTGCTGGCATATGTCTATTAAATTTGCACAAAATCTTACCTGTATATCCTTTGAGAACAGTTGAGTAACTCCGGCAAGTCCGTCTCGAGCGGCTCAGATATATGCATCCACGGAGCTGAGTGTGGTAAATTCCTGCTCAGAAAATGCTGGAGCACGCATGGCATCTTTCAATCGACGATGATTCATTACACTCTCCACCTCGGAATTTGTGACGGATACGTCATCCAAATCCTCGTGAGGGGGCGGAACTGGCACTGCATCATCCCTCGTCCTGGTCGACGGGTCCGGCGCCAGATTGACTGACATTCGGCTAGCAGGGCATTTTCCCACTGTCTGTCGTGTGCTCCTCCTGAAAGAAAGGTAGAAGGGAACTTTAACAATCCTAACTCGTGCTTAGGCACATATCAACGAACATACCTCTTTGAAGACTGTCGGTGTCAAAACCGGCAGATCTCGGGTAGGGGGTCCCGAACTGTGCGTCTAAGGCGGATGGTAACAGGAGGCAGGGGACACGATGTTTACCCAAGTTCGGGCCCTCTTGATGGAGGTAATACCCTACGTCCTGCTTGATTGTTCTTGATGATATGCGTATTACAAGAGTTGATCTACCACGAGATCGTAGAGGCTAAACCCTAGAAGCTAGCCTATGGTATGATTGTATGTTGTCCTACGGACTAAACCCTCCGATTTATATAGACACCGGAGGGGGCTAGGGTTACACAGAGTCGGTTACAAGGGAGGAGATCTACATATCCGTATTGACTAGCTTGCCTTCCACGCCAAGGAGAGTCCCATCCGGACACGGGACGAAGTCTTCAATCTTGTATCTTCATAGCCCAACTGTCGGTGTCAAAACCGGCAGATCTCGGGTAGGGGGTCCCGAACTGCGCGTCTAAGGATTGATGGTAATAGGAGACAGGGGACACGATGTTTACCCAGGTTCGGGCCCTCTTGATGGAGGTAATACCCTACGTCCTGCTCTTGTTTATATTGATGGAGTATCAAGTACAGAGTTGATCTACCTCGAGATCATATGTTGTGGTCTAAAACCTGAGGGTATGATGAATAGTGTCCTATTCTATCGACTAGCCTGACCTCGGCTTATATAACATACCAGAGGCCTAGGATAACAAGAGTCCTAGTTGAATACGTCGGTGGAGAGGAGTCCTTGTCTTGATCAACAAGTCTTGTGGAATCTTCCTCGTATATGTCTTCGGCAGTCCGAACTGGCCCATGAGTATTCGGCCCTGGGGGTCCTCGGCCCAATCCAACTGATCGGGAGACGACATGGTGAGTACCCCCTAGTCCAGGACACCGTCAGTAGCCCCCTGAACCGGTCTTCAAGTTGGGGACGCTCCTCGGTTCTTCCGAACTGTTCTTCGTCTTTGGTCGTCGGTCTTGAAAACTGGTTCAACAAACCTTCCCATCTTCTATCTTTGAGGATTGCCGAGCTAAATCCGAAGATCTCACACGTCGGGTATCTGAGGAGCCCTTTAAGTCTTCGGCCTTTATCAATGCCTTGTTATTTTTATACCGCACCTCGGGTTTGAAGTTGTTCCCGGGCGGCAGCGTCCTCTTGCGTCTGAGCTCCAACGCTGGACTATGTCCAAGCTCCAACGCCGGACTGTATCCGAGCACCAATGCCGCACTATATCTGAGGTGTCATAAATCACCTTGGTTCAAAAAAGTTGAAGGATTTTACCCGAGCTTAATGCCGGAAATGCCCTCTATGGAGCCAGCCACTAGCGCCCGAGCTTTATGCCGGACTGCTTCCGAGGTGGTGCACCACCCCGACCGTGGGCCAATTTTTTGTCAGTATTTTTTATTGGTGCAATTTATTCTCTGTCAAGATATATAGAAAGTAGCCCTCAAGGTGTGTATCGGTCTAAAACCCGAGATGCACATGAAGGATGACGTAAGACCACTGATCCCAGTAGCCGCTGATACTCAGGTTGATTTGCAAAATCGTCCTAAGGATCAAGTCCTAGCTCGGCAGAATACTTCGGGACACAAAAGGCGGCGTGCTTAGTCCTCGAGACTCAGGTTGGGTGCGGCGGACCAACCTGAGGATCATAATCTCCTTGGAAACTGTATTGCACTTAAAATTTTCTACATTGGACAGGCAATGCAGCAGCCCCCGAGACACTGGTCGGGTGTCAACAGCAGGTCAGGGGATCGATATGCCCCTTTAATATTTGTAAATAATAAGCCCGAAGCCCAATAGCCCCAGAGCCTTAATGGGGGCACGGGTGGCCGAATTAAGGATCGATATCCATAGTAAAATCACAAATTATTTGTAATGACTCTATGTATCCAAGTACTTTACGTCATTAATGCTCGGATCCACATTGTACAATACTTTGTTGACCGACCATCGGCTTCCACCTCCTCAGCTAGGAGCCGGGGAGTGTTTGTCCTACTTTATAAAGCCTTTATGAGGGCAAATATTTACGACAAACAAGGCAATCTGCCCATACGGTTTTATAAACAAAGGTATGCAGAGAGATATGTTATATTACTGTTTAACATAAGAAATGTCTTCCAAAGAAAATAGTCCCGCTATCGGTTCCTTTCTTGGGGTTGTCATGCTAAGCATGATCATGAAACCTCAGCTCTAATGTAAGAGCAAAATATTGAGAATTTAGTTTGGGAGGCCAGTGACTAGCCCCCGGTAGTGTTCGGCGACAGTCAAGGTCAAGTCGTAAACACTTCGGCCAATGTTATGAATGGCCAGTCATTTAACACAGTCATCGGATCGCTGACCAGTTTACGCTTATTGTGACAGTCAGTTTTCGGCTTTCTCCACTAAGGTGCTTAACCATGTGAGCTGGAAGCACAATCGCAGTGGTTCTCCCTTTGCACACCTAGCCGAACAAAGCGGAACGTAGGAGGCAAGCGCAGGAGCCGGGCAACCCAACTATTGACCGAAGACACAATTCTAAACCGATGCATATTTAGCAATATCCGAGAATGTTTTTGCCGAATCTCCAAAGGTGCCCGGCGTTGCACTGCGAGACTTGTGCCGAAAACAAACAAATAGTTTGAAAGTGCCATAAGCTTGGAAAACCAAAAAAACATCAGTAAAAACTTGACGTCCGAACAAGATCAAGCTTTCGGTGCCTATCCGAAAATTGGAAGAAAAAAAAGAAGAATTGTGCTTCTGTTGTGCTTTAACATGACACATCCGATCTCAAGACTTCACGCGGGTCAGCCTACGGCTTCGACTCTTTATCCCAAAGGCGGAGTACTTCTCCGAGGTCAGTTTAGCAAACTAAACTCAAGCGGCTTTCAGAGAGAAGACAGGCTATCCGGCTATTGACCATAAACTCGAGTCGAAAAAGGAGCGGTAGAAAAAGACTTTGCAACGACCAAGAAGAAAACACATTTACTATAAAACAGCTCGTATAAATTTTAAGAGCCCCCAAGTGACTTGGATAAAAGAATTTTATGTATAATGATTGTATGTACTAAAGTACTTATATCATATATGTGTTCACCCGAACTTTAAACGCGTCTTAACCGACCATCGGCTTCTCCCTCTTCGGCCAAGGGTCGAAAAGTGTCATGTACTCCACCTGTCGAGAGTATCGACGGTGTTTCCGATGACCAGGCAATCAGGCCATAAGGCTGTAACAGACAAAGCACGCTCAGGAAACTTATACTATATTACTGACGAAGTGTAAGAAGCATCTTCGAAGAAAATAGTAACCCCACCGATACCTTTCTTCGATGCTCATTATTACTATGAGACTTGTGCAATAGATTGTTTGTACTCATGAGTTCCGTTGTGTGCCGACCATGATTGAAAACAATAAGAGCGCTAGCTTTCGGCTTCACCCAGTCTGAGGTCAGAGCTCGGATGACCCGGTCATGACAATCGCAGAGGTGCTCCCTTTACTCCCTAGCCGATCAATCGGGAACGTAGGGGTAAGCACAGGAGCCAGGCAAC
Organism: Triticum urartu; assembly: GCF_003073215.2. NCBI lineage: Eukaryota > Viridiplantae > Streptophyta > Magnoliopsida > Poales > Poaceae > Triticum > Triticum urartu. The sequence continues at coordinate 238,334,705 of NC_053028.1, read as the reverse complement.
CCAGCTTGCAAATCTCTTAGGTCAATATGGTGCATATTGTGGCGTAATACACGAACAAGGAACGAAGCCGTACAAGTATAATCATATGCAAGAGGAAAAGCTTCATCAAGGGAGCCCCCAAATAAACGGGGTATTTGAATATGCGTGTCACAAACAAAGTTTTGACAAGGAACTTTGTCACACACAACTTTGGGCCAAAAAGTATAATGCTTGGTCGAACCGAACAAAATTTAAAACTGGAAGTTTTTGAGCATGAAGGCAACTTAGCTGGTTAATGTGCTCGGTGTTGATGACACGATTCGGGCTTGTGGTGGGACGAAGACACCCATTGATCTGTGACAGATCCGACAAGGTTCGTAGTCCTCGACGTGGCCGAGGTCCCAGCCCCCAGGCCCGAGGTGTCCGAGCAAGGAGTTCGGCACTCCGGAGTAGTGACCACCTAACACAGTCAAAATCGATTACCTGCACACATAAAATAGTGTGGTCCAGGAAATAATAATAATATATATAATCCTTGCATAATTTCTTTACACAAAAATAATTTATTTAAATAAATGTGGCCTGGCGCCAAAGCCAATGTCGATGCAGGGCGTCAGCGTGACACAGTGAAGGCGTGACAGAGCCTGACTTTGCAGGGCGGTCCGGGCTCCGGATGCGGCGTTCGCCGAACTATGTACGGAAACTGACTGAACCACCACGCGACCGTTTTTAATGTGGACGCCATTTGATAGACCTGTGCACAGATGATGGAACAAACCAGAGTAATAATTCCTGAAGAAAAATAAACCCAACAAGCAAAAATTGTTAGGATTAATAGCACCTGGTTTACTTTTTGTAGCAATCCGAAGAAAGGTGAGTCCCAACATTGGGACTCGATCCGCACACCCATTGCCTGATGGGTGATAAAGCGCCGGCATGGAGATGCTGGCAAAGGTTGGCTTGCCGAGACAGAGCCCTCGGTCCAGCTAATTGTGACGAAGCTGGTCGGCTGGTGACGCCAAAGTCACTGGAGTAGGTTGATGAAGAGACGATGAAGCCCCCGGTCTAGCCGAGGTGTTGGAGCAGCTCGGCGAAGAGAAGCCGGAGTCTACATGTTAGCCGATGTGTCGAAACAGGTCAACATGTTTGATGATGATTTGAAGAAGAGGCAGCATGGTGATGCCGACGCAGGTCAAGACTTGTGACGCAATCGACGCTAGCTTGATGAAGCTACCACGTGGCGATGCCGGTGTGCCCGCTCCGTGTAATCTGTGGGGCAGCGATGTTGATGATGATTTATCCTTCGCGATGCCGAACTCTTGTTCGGCTTGCCGAGATGATGATCGAAGGAGTTGAGCTCGGCTCAATAAAGCGGCGATGTGTCTAGCACAGTTCGGCAGCCGTGGAGCAATACTGCCGGACTGGTTTGACACCAGCGTGATGGTGAAGATTACCTTGAAGGAGGCTTAAAATTTTATGGGTACGTGTTTAAAAACAACGTGCAATACCCTAGAAAAAAAATCCTTCAAAAAGGGGTGTCCGATATCCCGTTCATGAAGAAACATGAACTCGGGCCGGATTCGTATTCGCGCAGAAAACGGATCCGAAAATCGTTGCTCTCATCGAAGGTTTCCCGGAGTTTGAACGGTCGGATCGAGTTGAAATTTTTAGGGGTGGTAGATATAGGAATTCCACAGCTGATCAACGGTTGGATCTTCCAAAGGACGTCCGAGCTAGATGCTGGATGCCACGCTCCAAACTTGTCCAGATTCCCGTCCAGATTCGGAACGGTTCTGGTATATCATAGATTGCCAGAGATTCCTCCATCGGAACTCGATGAATTTTTGCATAGTTTTTGTAGACTCAATTCTGCAAAATCCCACTGAAGCAATCGTCAAAGCGATAGTCGAGGAGGCGGTGGCGGCAAATACGAATTCACTGTCCAGAAAAACAGCACGGTCGCTGGAGGGCAATGTTGACGTTGAGCCCCCGAGCTCCATGGATGATTCCTGCATGATCTTGATAGAGATTGGAGTTGATATTTGATGAAGGCCCTTGTCCGAACAGGGTGATCCGAACACGGGGCGCAGTTCTTGGTCGAACCAAGGTGACCAGTCGAGCTGGGGACGAAGATGCCGAAGTCACAGTTCATTTACAGGTGAGCCATCGATCCTTTGCCGATCACACAGCGGAACTCTCAATGAAAGCACCATTGTCGGTGTCAAAACCGGCAGATCTCGGATAGGGGTCCCGAACTGTGCGTCTAAGGATTGATGGTAACAGGAGACAGGGGACATGATGTTTACCCAGGTTCGGGCCCTCTTGATGGAGGTAATACCCTACATCATACTCTTGTTTATATTGATGGAGTATCAAGTACAGAGTTGATCTACCTCGAGATCATATGTTGTGGTCTAAAACCTGAGGGTATGATGAATAATGTCCTAATCTATCGACTAGCCTGGCCTCGGCTTATATAACATACCAGAGGCCTAGGATAACAAGAGTCCTAGTTGAATACGTCGATGAAGAGGAGTCCTTATCTTGATCACCAAATCTTGTGGAATATTCCTCATATATGTCTTCGGCAGTCCGAACTGGCCCATTAGTATTCGGCCCAATCCAACTGATCGGGAGACGACATGGTGAGTACCCCCTAGTCCAGGACACCGTCACAAACAGTCCGGCCAAAGGATATAGTCCGGCTGTCCGGAGACCCCCTAATCCAGGACTCCCTCAGTAGCCCCTGAACCAGGCTTCAATGACGATGAGTCCAGTGCGCAATATTGTCTTCGACATTGGAAGGCGGGTTCCTCCTCCGAATACTCCATAGAAGATTTTGAACACCAGAATAGTGTCTGGCTCTGCAAAACAAGTTCCACATACTACCGCAGAGAGAATAATATTTCCACAAATCTAATTTGCTGACGTGTTCTGACAGCACAACGTCATGTCATGACTCGGTCATTATTCGAACCGTTTTTCTCAACCAGCACCGCACATAACATGGGGCAGTTTTCTTGACACGTCTTGTCAAAGCAAAGATCGTGTCCCCCTTATTACGGGATTCTCATCAATGCGGACATGGGTAACCCAACCACGCCATCAATTACAACGCCTGGGGAATAAGCGGTTTTACCAGGCAAGTGGGGAGGCGCATCGCCTCCTCCGCCCTTATAAAGGGACAAAGATTCACTCTTTTCACTCACGCCTTCTTCCTCCTTGCTTACCAATTCCCGCACACTCGAGCTCTAGCGCCCAAGCTCGCGTTCTTATTCTCAAACCACTCCAAGCATGTCCGGAGCAGAAGGCAAGTGAATGGTCGGAGGAGAACATCATAAAGTTACAGGAAGCCGGATATTTAGCCGCGGATATCGCGCACCGGCTGCCAGATGCAGAGCAGATCATCCCAACGCTCGAACCCCATGAGAGGGTGGTTTTTCTTACCCACTTTGTCCGCGGACTGGGATTTCCTCTCCACCCGTTTGTCCGTGGGCTCATGTTCTACTACGGTCTGGATTTTCATGATCTGGCCCTGAAAGTGCAACTATCCCTAGGTGGTTTTGGTAATTCATAACAACATATAGCTCATTGAGCTAATGCTATTCCAAGATGACTATTTCAGGAAAGCTCAATGATTGGCATGGCATGGATGTGAAAGTGGAACCCTCAAAATGCTAAGGACAAACGATTGGCTCAAGCTCAAAAGCTCAAGACTCTTCTTTTCATATTTTAGTGATCCAAGATCACATTGAGTCTTTAGGAAAAGCCAATACTATCAAGGAGGGATGAGGTGTTGCTTAATGAGCCTCTTGCTTCATGTGCTTAGTGATATGCTCCAAAACCCTCAACTACTTTCCCATATCCACATATGACCTAAACCCTAAGCCAAACTCGGTCCTACCGATTCTTCCTGCGTGGGGACATGCAAGACCAAGTTCCCCGTCATCCAAGGCCTCCCGTGGCCACAGCAGGCTTGAAAGCACAAGTGCTCCCTAGGTGGTTTTGATAATTGATGACAACATATCTCTTGTTGGACTAACATTTCTATCTAGCATGTTTCAGATAAGTTCAACAATGGAGTGGCATGGACTAAAGGTTGTGGGAACTCCTTCAAGATGCTAAGGACAAAGGATTGGCTAAAGCTTCAAGCTCAAGACTCTTCATTTTATATTTTAGTGATCCAAGATCACATTGAGTCTTTAGGAAAAGCCAATACTATCAAGGAGGGATGAGGTGTTGCTTAATGAGCCTCTTGCTTCATGTGCTTAATGATATGCTCCAAAATACTCAACTACTTTGCCATATCCACATATGACCTAAACCCTAAGCCAAACTCAGTCCTACCGATTCTTCCTATCCGGCGCCACCGAGTTTCACTTGTCATAAGCCACTGCCAAACCCAAATCAGTTCAGTCTCACCGATGGGATCTCGGTCTCACCAAGATGGGCTTGCAAACTCTCTGTTACCCATTGCAATATTCTCGGTCCCACCGAGATATGCAATCGGTCCCACCGAGTTTGCTTGACCAAATCTCAGTTTCACTTATTACCAAAATCGGTCCCACCGAGTTTGAGTAATCGGTCAAACCGAGTTTTGGATTTACCCTAACCCTAGCACATCGGTCCCACCGAGTTGATCCAGTCGGTCCCACCGAAGTCACTAACGGTCACTAGGTTTACATTTTCGGTCCGACCGAGTTTATTGATTCGGTCCCACCGAGATTGGAAAACTTGTGTAACGGTTGGATTTTGTGTGGAGGCTATATATACCCCTCCACCTCCTTCTCATTCGAGGGGAGAGCTATCAGAACACACACATCATTCCAACTCATATGTTCTGAGAGAGAACCACCTACTCATGTGTTGAGACCAAGATATTCCATTCCTACCATATGAATCTTGATCTCTAGCCTTCCCAAGTTGCTTTCCACTCAAACCTTCTTTCCACCAAATCCAAATCCTATGAGAGAGAGTTGAGTGTTGGGGAGACTATCATTTGAAGCACAAGAGCAAGGAGTTCATTACCTACACACCATTTGTTACTTCTTGGAGAGTGGTGTCTCCTAGATTGGCTAGGTGTCACTTGGGAGCCTCCGACAAGATTGTGGAGTTGAACCAAGGAGTTTGTAAGGGCAAGGAGATCGCCTACTTCATGAAGATCTACCGCTAGTGAGGCAAGTCCTGTGTGGGCGATGGCCATGGTGGGATAGACAAGGTTGCTTCTTCGTGGACCCTTTGTGGGTGGTTGCTTCTTCGTGGACCCTTCGTGGGTGGAGCCTTGTGTGGACTCGCGCAACCGTTACCCTTTGTGGGTGGAGCCCTCCGTGGACTCTCGCAACCGTTACCCTTTGTGGGTTGAAGTCTCCATCAACGTGGATGTAGGATAGCACCACTTTCGATCCTGCAAGTCGTATCAGAGCTTTGGTCTCCATTTGCTTTGATCTCCATAGCTTTTGGTGGTCATAGCCTTGGTTTCACAACCTAGGAGAGTATGGCGTCTAGCGAGGGAAATTATCACCGTAGAGGTCCTTACTTTGATGGTACTAATTTTGCTAGTTGGAAGCATAAAATGAAAATGCATACTCTTGGACATAACCCCGCCGTTTGGGCTATTGTGTGTGTTGGTTTGCAAGGTGACTTCTTTGATGGGAAAGAACCAAACCGTGAAGCTACCGCGGATGAGTTGAAGATGTTGCAATACAATGCTCAAGCTTGTGATATTCTCTTCAACGGATTGTGCCCCGAAGAATTCAACAAAATCAGCCGTCTTGAGAATGCAAAGGAAATTTGGGACACTTTGATTGATATGCACGAAGTTACCGACTCCGTCAAGGAATCCAAGTTGGATGTGCTTCAAAGTCAACTTGACAAGTTCAAAATGAAGGATGGTGAAGGTGTCGCTGAAATGTACTCTAGGCTTGCTCTCATCACAAATGAGATTGCCGGCTTAGGAAGTGAAGAGATGACCGATAGATTCATCATCAAGAACATTCTAAGAGCCTTGGATGGAAAATATGATACCGTGTGCACATTGATCCAAATGATGCCCAATTACAAAGATCTCAAGCCAATGGAGGTGATTGGAAGAATTGTTGCTCATGAGATGTCACTTAAGGATAAAGAGGAACTTCACAACAAATCAAGTGGTGCCTACAAAGCCTCGTGTGAAGCCCCTACATCATCAAGTGAGAAACAAGACTTCAATGAAGAATTGAGCTTAATGGTGAAGAACTTCAACAAGTTCTACAAGAGTAGAAGCAAAGATAGAAGCTTCAAGTCAAGGTCCTACAATGACAAAAGATCTTCTAGTCGAGAGCGAAACTGCTACAGTTGTGGAAGACCCGGACACTATTCCAATGAGTGTACGGCTCCCTACAAGAGAAGAGAAGATTCTCCAAAAAGAAGAAGCAAAGAATCACCACCAAGAGAGAGAAGGAGTAGAGATGATCGCTATGAACGAAGATACTCAGGGAGAAGCAAGGATTCGGAAAGGAAGGAAAAATCATCAAGGAGCTACACAAGACGAAGACATCAAGCTCATGTTGGTGAATGGGTATCCGGCTCCGACTCCGACAGCCACTCCGAGAGAAGTTATCACTCCGACTCCGAAGATATTCAAGATGAAGGTGTTGCCGGTCTAGCACTTGTGTCAACCAACTCCTACGACATATTTGACTCACCAAATGAAGGAATTGGAAGATGCTTCATGGCCAAAGGTCCTAAGGTAACACACCCCGAGTATGTTGATTTCAATAGTGATGAAGATGACTTGTTAGGTGATGATTTGCTTGTTGACAACTCTAGTGATGAATACTATGATGAAACGTCAATTAATCATGCTAATTAAGATAAAACGAATGACAATGATAAGGAGAAGATTGAGGCTCTAACTAAAGAACTAAACACTCTTAAGTTAGCTCATGAAACTATCTTCGAAGATCATCGAGAACTTTTAAGAGCTCATGAGAAATTACTCTTTGAAAAGCTCAATCTTGAGCAAGAGAATGAGTTCTTAAAAGCAATCAATGATGATCTCCGCAAGAAAAGTTCTTCTCACATTGCCAAGCGTTTACTCTTATCCACTTACATGCCTCAAGTCAAGTCTAATAACAAGAACAAGAAAGATTCTTCCTCTAGTAGTAACAATGATCATGATAAATCCAATATTGTTGCTTCTATTAGTTCTCTTGATTCCACTAATGATTCTCTTAGCCAAGTTACACTTGAGCAAGAAAATAGCTTATTGAAGGGAATTATAGAGAAAGGAGTGTACAAAAGCCATGCCGGGAGTTAGCAATTCGAGGAAATTGTGCGCAAGCAAGGAATGCATCGGAAGAATCAAGGTGTTGGTTTTGAACGAAAGTTCAATGCCAATGGAGTTGAGTGGGAAGAAGATCAATACCCCAAGACAAAGTTTGTTCCTCAACAAGAGAAGTATGATACTTCCTTCAAGGGGACACAAGCTCAAGATGATCTTTCACCACAAGACTACAAGCAAAAAGGCAAGACAAGCTTCAAGAGGAAATTGATGCATTTGAAGAAGCTCCTAAGACCTTAGTCAAGTGGATTCCCAAGACTACTTCAAGTTCCACTTCATCAAGTACGACTACAACTCCAAGGATTCCCATCAAGATGGTGTGGATCCAAAAGAAGAAGAACTAGAGAGTTCTTGAGGGTGACTCCACCAACATACTTCACTCTTATCAGTTTGGCAAGAACAAGTGCAATCAACTTCCACATCTTGCACTAGTTCAAGGAGTCACAAACCCTCTTGTTGGTAAGACAAGGGACAAGGTAACCTAAAAGTTTTCATGGACATCATCTTGTGTGTGCATCACTCTATGTCTATGGATATCCTTGTTTGTTCCTTGTGGGACTAACCCATGTAGGTATTGAAAGTGCAATTCACTCAAATGGATAGCTCCAAGTGATCTACATCAACATTGAGCATCCACATCTTCGAAATCTACATGAAGTCATCATCGACAAAACCCGAGGTTAGTTCATCCCTCTAAGGGGGGATATCACATCTAGGGGGAGCTTTACTCTAAGACTTGAGCTAAAGCAACTCTAAAGATGTGAACACAACAATGCTTTATGTAAAAGTGGTAACCCCACTTGAGCTTAAACGATGAGTATGACCTATGATCAAGTGTTCTCACTTGACTCCTAAGTCAATATACTCATACATAGATGACCTAGTCATCGCAAATTGCTTGGTAGATGCTAGGATTGGTTGTGCACGCCTTGTCACATATTTCATTTGCCATCTTATTGTGTGAGCATGCTGGTTGCATATTTTACTCATTCGAGGACATCCACTTGTTGTTTTGATTGTTTGGTTTTATTTCCTTTTGCCAAGTGGATGGACAAGAATGCCTAAGTACCTCCTCTAGCTATCTATGCTTTCCTCGTCTCAAACTCTATTCATGCTGCATCACAAAATTTGATCAAGTCAGATTCGAACCACTCTGTGTGAGGAGCACTCGGAGTCCCCGATTCGTCATAGACTTAAACTTCCAAAACCTCTTTATGATTCTCGGTCTGACCGATACCCCACTTTCGGTCCTACCGAGATCATTAAGTTGATCTAGGTTTTCGATCTCGGTGCAACCGATTTGAACATTTCGGTCACACCGAGTTTCAGTAACTGCTTGCAGTTATGAATCTCGGTGCCACCGAGTTGTTCCACTCGGTCACACCGACAGGGTCGGGCTATATATAGTCACGGGCAAAATTTTGGAAATTTCTCTGAACCCCTTCGCCCGCGCGATAGCCTGCTCTGCCAACGTGGTCTCCGGATCGTCTCCTCGCCGCCAGGCGCCTCCAGTCGCTGGTCTCCGTCGCCGTCAACGGGAATTCTACCCCACCGTTGCCGCCGTAGCGAGTCTTCGTCGAACTAGGGTATGGACTCGATCTTTGTGCTATTCTCCAATCCGATTCTTAGCACATTGTGATCATCATGATTCTTGCCACGATTGAAACACTCCTGTCCAGTCAATGCGTTCGTAGATTAGGTTTGATTCGAAAATTTTAGTGTTAGGTTTCCGCCGAAACCATCTCGGACCCACCGAGTTGAAAAACTCGGTCCCACCGATTTGGCTTATGCCATTGCACAAGTGAGACTCGGTCTGACCGAGAATTACTTATCAGTGTGACCGATTTTGGAACTCTGTGAAACCCTAGCAGTCTCGGTGCCACCGAACTGTGACTCGGTCCAACCGAGTTCACTAGTTTAGGTTCCAAAACTGCTTCGGTATCACCGAGTTTGAAAATCGGTAGATCCGAGATGATTTCAGTAGGAAACTAAAACTAAGTTTTTGGATCGTTCTTTTTGCAAAGATCTCTGCATTTTGTGATGCTCATCCACTCTACCTCATCTATAAACTATTCACAGGGTCAGCAGTCAGCTTGTTCAACATGTCAGATCAGAGTGACAGCCAGAATGTGTCAGAACAGCAAGTGGTGATGAGTGAGGGCACTAGTCCCTCCAGCTCTTCAGATGATGGCAGCAGAAGTACCCCAAGCAATCTGCCAAAAGCTGCCACTAGACAGAGGAAGAAGAGAACTTCAGATTCTGAAGATGAAGATTATGTGGCAGAGGAAGAGGCCACATCAAAGAGAGTTGAGCCAGCTCAAGGCACAAAGCCAGGACTAAAGATCAAAAGGCCAGCAGGCAGGCAGCCTATGTCAAAGGCTAGAGCTTCAACTGAAAAGCCTGCACCCATAGAGCCAGTTGCTGCTGAAGGCAAGAAGAGGAAGGAAAGGGTCAAGAAGACCGTAGCCAGAGTGCTTGGAAAGGCTTCCATCATGGAAGAAGAGGAAGAAGAAGAGGTAGCTGCACCAGCAACTAAGGCACCCAAGCTGATGGGTGATGCCATAAGATCAGGGGCAGCTGCTTCCAAGGCCAAGCCAGCTTCAAAGCCAAAACCAAAGAGAAATACAAGAAGCATCCCAGTTGCTGAAAAGAACAAGGCCCCGGTGCCTGAAGCTGCAGAAGAAGAGGAAGAGAATGTTCTGAGAAAGCTCAAGCCCAAGATCCCAGACCACAACGATGCTCATCCTGTGGCTGAAGACATGAAGCTCAGGAGAGACTCAGGGCTGAGGAAATGGAGAGAAGCAGATCCGTATGCTTCAAGGAGAAGGACTGCTGTGGATTATAGATTTCACACCAAGGAACAGCAGGACTTCTATGAGACAATTTTGCTTGACAAGAAGCCAATAGTTTGTGACATGAGATGGGTCGACTAGACCTACATGAAGGAAAATGAGGAACACTACCCTGGAGTGTATGACAGCTTTAGTGCGTGTGGAGTTGCAGACTTTGTTGGGCAGAAGCTCACAAAGTGGAACGAGGAGCTAATCATGCAGTTCTACTCCACAGCACACTTTTACCCAGATGGAAAGATCACATGGATGTCAGAGGGTACGAGGTAGCAATCTACTGTTGCTGAGTGGGCACAGCTCATCAATGCCCCAGAGGAGCATGAGGATGACTTGGATATCTATGCCAAGAAGAAGATGGATCATAACTCAATGTCCAATATGTACAAGGAAATTCCCAATGAAGCTCTTGATACTTTCAAGTTTGCGTCTGTGCATTATCTTCTGTCAGGGCTGCCTACTATAAATTGGATATTGAGGCACACTCTCTTGCCCAAGTCTGGAGATCACAAGATGATCAGAGGCCATGCAATCAATTTGCTTCATGTATTTGATGTACCTCAGAAATTCAAAGTCATGAGCCTCATAGTAGAGACTATCAAGAGGACTGCAGCAGACCAGAAGAGGAGCTGTGGGTATGCCCCACAAATTCAGGAGCTCATTAACTCCAAGATGGGCATGGGCATATACTTGTTGGACAAGGAACACTTGCCCATCCGTCCAGATTTTGAGGACAATCAAGTTGTGATGACTGAAAATGAACCATCGTCTGCCCAAGCACAAGCAAAGAAGGAGAAGGCAAGGAAGGAGAAAGCTGCCAAGATGCCAACTCAAGAGGAGGCATCTGAGTATTTCTTGAAGACCAAACAAGAGCAGCTTGGTTACCTGATTGCATCCACCCTGCGGATTGAGAAAGGACTAGCCACCCTAACTCAAAACCAGGCAAGCCTAGAGAGAATCATGGAACAAAAGTTCTATGACTTGGATGTCAAGGTGACAGAGATTCAGACTGCAGTGGAGCAGCTCCAGGATGACATGCAGGAGAGGAGAGGCAGGACTACCACTCATGCCTTTGCCAGAGTGCCACGAGGTCCGAGGTCGTCTGCCGTGCCAGTTGCTGACACCAGAGCCACCACTTCAGCACCAGCTACAGCCTCAGTTCCACCAGCTCCAGCATCTACTTCAGCTCCAACTCCAGCGTCTACTTCAGCGTCTACAGAAGCCTTCGTCCTTGGAGTGATCCGGACTCCACCACCACCAGAAGATCAAGCCTGAGTGTCGATCTAGCACTATGCATTTTCTAGGAACTTTTTGGTAACTTGTTGCCAAAGGGGGAGAAAAATGTATAGATCATAGGCTTCGAGAGAGAGAGAGTGTTGCTTTTCTCTCTTGCTTTATTTGGTGGTTTTTCGAACTTTGTTTGCTTTTGAGTGCTTGAGATACTACGTCATTATCTGTGAGACATTGATGATCAAGTGTTTGATCATAAGCTACACTTAATGTTTGCTTAATGCTATTATCTTATCTATCTTATGTGATCATTCACTATTCTTGGTGATGGGTGCATGTATTTCATTCTTATCATTTTAAGCGCTCCACCAAGATGTATGTGACAAGGAAGAGTAACCCATGACTCTAACTCTTTGTGCATTTGTAGTCCAAAGCAAATTTTAAATATGCACAAATTTAGGGGGAGCTCTTACTTATCACATACTTCTCAAAGAGACGATATATTTCATGCTTATTATCATTTGTCGAAGCTTTGATCTATATGTTGTCATCAATTACCAAAAAGGGGGAGATTGAAAGTGCAACTATCCCTAGGTGGTTTTGGTAATTCATAACAACATATAGCTCATTGAGCTAATGCTATTCCAAGATGACTATTTCAGGAAAGCTCAATGATTGGCATGGCATGGATGTGAAAGTGGAACCCTCAAAATGCTAAGGACAAACGATTGGCTCAAGCTCAAAAGCTCAAGACTCTTCTTTTCATATTTTAGTGATCCAAGATCACATTGAGTCTTTAGGAAAAGCCAATACTATCAAGGAGGGATGAGGTGTTGCTTAATGAGCCTCTTGCTTCATGTGCTTAGTGATATGCTCCAAAACCCTCAACTACTTTCCCATATCCACATATGACCTAAACCCTAAGCCAAACTCGGTCCTACCGATTCTTCCAATCCGGCGCCACCGAGTTTCACTTGTCATAAGCCACTGCCAAACCCTAGCAATTCGGTTCTACCGATAGGGATCTCGGTCTCACCGAGATGGGATTGCAAACTCTCTGTTTCCCTTTCGTAACTTTTCGGTCTCACCGAAAGAGCGAATCGGTCCCACCGAGATTGCAATGTAAATTCAGTGTTTCCTTTTTGTAACTTTTCGGTCTCACCGAAAGAGCAAATCGGTCCCACCGAGTTTGCCTGACCAACTCTCTGGTTAGCTAATTACCAAATTCGGTCTCACCGAGTTTGTGTAATCGGTCTCACCGAGATTACGTTATGCCCAAACCCTAACCATATCGGTCCCACTGAGTTGCATGTCAGTCCCACCGAAAATCTCTAACGGTCACTAGGTTTACATTTTCGGTCTGACCGAGTTTGTTGATTCGGTCCCACCGAGATTGGAAAACTGTGTGTAACGGTTGGATTTTGTGTGGAGGCTATATATACCCCTCCACCTCCTCTTCATTCATGGAGAGAGCAATCAGAACACATACACAATTCCTACTCATATGTTCTGAGAGAGAACCACCTACTGATGTGTTGAGACCAAGACATTCCATTCCTACCATACGAATCTTGATCTCTAGCCTTCCCAAGTTGCTTTCCACTCAAATATTCTTTCCACAAAATCTAAATCCTATGAGAGAGAGTTGAGTGTTGGGGAGACTATCATTTGAAGCACAAGAGCAAGGAGTTCATTACCTACACACCATTTGTTACTTCTTGGAGAGTGGGGTCTCCTAGATTGGCTAGGTGTCACTTGGGAGCCTCCGACAAGATTGTGGAGTTGAACCAAGGAGTTTGTAAGGGCAAGGAGATCGCCTACTTCGTGAAGATCTACCGCTAGTGAGGCAAGTCCTGTGTGGGCGATGGCCATGGTGGGATAGACAAGGTTGCTTCTTCGTGGACCCTTTGTGGGTGGTTGCTTCTTCGTGGACCCTTTGTGGGTGGAGCCCTTTGTGGACTCGCGCAACCGTCATCCTTTGTGGGTGGAGCCCTTTGTGGACTCGCGCAACCGTTACCCTTTGTGGGTTGAAGTCTCCATCAACGTGGATGTAGGATAGCGCCACCTATCCGAACCACGGGAAAAACATCCGTGTCTCCAATTGCGTTTGATTTCTCCAAACCCTTCCCTTTACATTCTTGCAAGTTGCATGCTTTACTTTCCGCTGCCAATATACTCTTTGCATGCTTGCTTGAATTGTGTGATGATTGCTTGACTTGTCCTACAATAGCTAAAATCTGCCAAGAACTAAAATTGGGAAAAGGTTAAGTTTTTATTTGGTCAAGTAGTCTAATCACCCCCCTCTAGACATACTTTCGATCCTACAGGCCCCCAATTTCATCCTCAACATCTCGGCGTTTATCGTTGTGTGCGAGGCCTTCCTCCGCATCAAGCCCCATTTCGGCCTGTGGCTGAGGACCTTCAATGTCAAACCAAAGGTGGTGGTCGGCCAGCAAGCGGAGTGCGGAGGCACCATGTGGGCAAGCTGCCTAATGTCACCTGGCTCGAAGGCTCCTATGTGGAGACCATAAAGGGGTGGCAATCGGGGTGGTTCTACATCACCGAGCCACGCGACACCAACTAGGTGGCGGCCCCGAATTCCGATCCGGAATCCCCACACGGCTTACCTCCTGGAAAGAGAAGGGCCTATCCTAGGGTTCCTCGGTAGAGCTGACCGGACTCCAGACCTGCATCAAGAACATGATGAGCTAGAAAATCAAGCTCGTCAAGCTGGTCCAGGTCATGCTCTTCCGCCGAATTCTCCCGTGTCAACAATGGGTATTCAACTTGTGGGAGTTCGACCCGGCCAAGCACCAGACGCTGCGAGAGCTATATGGCACGACGCACGACAACGTCTGGAGGGTGATGTTCAAGGGCACCGAGGTACCTCCTTCCCTCACCGAGGACCGTGGACTCAGCGCAAAGCACCGCGCCAATCCGGTAAGTTTTTATATTTCACAGGGTATCCATTTGCCCCAGTTTAATCATGTGCGGCATCTAAGCCTTCCATGCCTTTAATAGGACTGGGTGAAGACAGCGGAGCAGATTGATTCCCCCGCCCCCTGCCAGAAGATCCTGCAGATGCTCTCCTGACGGAGATGCTGGTTCCGGCACCTTACGAGGTGCCGGTGAAGCAGGCCAAGAAGAAGGCTGCGGGGACCTGAAAGGGTCTCCGGCGCAAGGTTGTATCGGACTCATCGTCCGATAACTCCGACGCACCCTCCTCCCACGAAAACAAGGAGGAGGAAGAGGAAAGTTCTCCCCCCCAGCCGGGGGAGACAAGAAAAGGAAGGCCGACCCAACCGGGGAGGCCGAAGGGTCCAAGAAGGGTAGGACCCTCCCTCCAGACTGCTCCACGACGGCCGCCTACAGCGGCGACGAGTGGCTACCCAGGGTCAAGCCCCTGGCGAAGTCGTAAGTATCCGGACACCATAGTAATTCATAGTATGTTTTACTGCACTGCTTCTCCTCATGCCGAACATGATTATGCAGTCCGTCCCGAGCTCATCTCAACGTATCTTCGTCGAGCGGTTCGTTGGACTCGTCGGATATGAACAGCGGTTCTCTTCCGACCGCCTCCACCCCTTGCCCTGTGGACAACGTCGAGGTGTTGTCTCAACAGGCACCAGGCCCAGGGGAGGCAGTCCTGGGGGCGCCTCGAGGCGACCTTCCGGACCCTGGGTGCAAAGGGAGCCGGACTCCCATGGGCTCCAGGTTCGGCCCCAAGCCAAACACTGCACCAGAATCTTCGGTGGTTACGGACTCCGGCGGGCGACCCCCCGTTAAGGGGGGCAAGCCGCCCGTGCCGGTGTCCTCTTTCTATCCAGAGGCACCGGACAACTTGCTGGAAGCGCTTCGTGGCACTTCCATCGACGAAGAGCACCGTACTATCATGAGTGTGGTGATCGAGAAAGTTTAGTCCGCCAAAAATGGACTAACTGAAGCTTGCACCAGCCTCCTAACAGGTTTTGAGGTAAGCAATCAAAATATAAGAAAATATTACCACATAGATAGTAGCCCCTAATGCTTTGTTCGGCGTTCGAGTAGAAAGGCCGAATAGAGGATCAAATGATGACTCGGGAGTCTAATCAGAATATATGTATGTGTATGTGCAGGCTTCACTGCTGGCCGCTGCTGCACGTACTGCGGAGGTCTCTGCGCTAAAGCAGGACCTGGAGCGGTCCGAGAACGATCTTGGCCTTACCAAGAGGCGGCTCGAGGAGAGCAAAGGTAAGCAATACCTTGTCTATATAAAATAAAAGAAGTTCGGTTGTAAAGTAATAGGATCATCATGAATTTTCCAGGGGCCACGACCGAAGTGGCGACCCTGAAGAAGGCGCTGTCCGAGGCCGAAGACAAAGCGGCCAAGGAGCGCATTGAGCGGGAGAAACAAGAAGCCCGAGTGGGCGAGGTGCAGCAAGAGCTCGAGGCTCTCGCCAAAAAGCACGAGTCCTTGGAGCTTGACTCTAAGACGCGAGAGTCCGAGCTCACGGAGGCGCGTGAAAGCATCCGGAGCGCCAAGGCCAAAGCCCACAAGGCCCTCCAGGAGATTGATGCGGTGAAGAAGATAGCAGTGGGTAAGGCATTCATTATGCAAAGCAAGCATGTGGAGGAAACTTTCCTTTTACTTACCCGAATTCGGAGCTCTCCAGGGGTGTTCGCAGATCTTCCCCGCAGTGTACTGGATGCCGCGGAATTTTACCGAGCTCAGGAGGGGAGCTCGACGGAAAAGTTGTTCTGCTCTCATTATACTGGGACCGAACATCCCGTGCCCTTGAGCGACCAGCTGAAGCAATTGGTCGATCTTCACAAGGCGGCCGAACAGGCCATGAGGGGCCTTATAGTCCGGATGTGGCCAGGCGAGCCCCTGCCCGGTAGCTACTTCGGTCTGGTAAGGCGGCTGGTGGATTCCTGCCCACGGCTTGAAGTTATAGAGCAGTCCGTCTGCATCGAGGGTGCGCGCAGGGCTTTTGCCCGGGCAAAGGTGCACTGGGTGAAGCTGGTGAAGGAGGGGCCGCCGGAGGGCAAGGAGCATCTCTGCCCCGAAATGTATTATGAGAGTGTCTTGAAGGGTTCCCGCCTTGTGGCGGATGAGTGTGCCAAGGATGTAATTTTTGAATGAACATGCTCATGTGATCCTGTAATATGAAACGAGTTCATTTGCGCCATGTGACACTTTTTTAATTTAAAATATTATCTTCTGTGCGGCCGTTTATAAAATCTAAGAGTTGGCCAGTCGTCGGCTTCTGCCCCCATGTAACTAGTACTGGGGTGTTCGGGATAAACCTGACCACTCTTTACCCAATTTTGGGTCCTTCAAGGGAGGTGTTCAGCGCAACGAACCAGGCAATCGGACTATAATGCTTTATCACTCTCACTTAGCCATAGAAGTCTACAATTTTAAATTTTGGCGAAGCCCCTGGTATTCGGAAGGCCGAATTTGGGGCGCTATACACGCCTAAGCCGGACAAGGCCGACTCCTCGCCCGAAGCGGAAAAAGTCTTTAAGGACTTGAGACCTCTCGAACAGCGACCAGTCTCTCGCCTTATCATGACAGTCAGTTTTCGGCTTTCTCTACTGAGGTGCTCATCCGAAAGAACCGGGACATAATCGCAGTAGTTCTCCCACCGCTACCTTATCCGACATAGCGGAACATAAGGTACCAAAGCATGGGAGCTGGGCAAACCCAACTATTGACCCAAGACATGATTCGGAGCTGATGCATATAATGCTATAAGTTCGGGGTGCCGCACTATCGAAAGTGTTCGGACTTCTCGCGCCGTATTACGGGGTAAACGAAAGCCCCTGGCGTACTGACCTTACTTGAATTTACGGGTGCAGATTATCGTAAATGGACATAAAGGGAAAAAAGAATGAATAATGCAATAATAGACTAATGCTATGCATTGTTATTTAAATAACATGTGGAAGTGTACTGGTACAGGTAGTGCAATAAGCAGAAAGTAGGACTATTCGAAATGTCCTATCCAAGGGCAAGCTACGTATGGATAGTAGAAAGCGGGTATTATTATTAGAGACCACCTGGGGGTTCCCGTGTATATCTTAGCTTCTTGTCGCCTTGGTTGTTCCTTCTCGTAATGTGTCCGGCAATCATACTGCTGGAAAGGGCTTCCAGAGAGTTAGGCCCTGAAAGAGAAAATAACTGATAAAGATATACAGCCCCTAGGGCGGTTAAGCCGCATTGCGGGACGTGCCCTGATCGTGCCCCGCCTATGTCCATGGTATTTTTAGTGCATAATTATGTACGCGCGGCACGGATTTCATCGCTTGACTCGGACTCGGACGGGGGCTGAATTGCTAGGCGAGCTTTGAATGTGCCAGGTGATCCTGTTGCAGTTTACTCCGGACACGCTTGAAGGTGTTCGGGGGTTGTATCGCCGAATTAGTGGTTTGCCTTGAAAGGCTGCTTTGTGCTTCTACTGTGAGGGCCACAGTGTGCTCTTCCGTGCGGAGCGAGCATTCTGTATTTCCATTCACTGTTATGACCCCCGAGGTCCTGGCATCTTGAGCTTGAGGTATGCGTAATGCGGTACTTCATTGAATTTTGCAAATGCAGTTCGTCCGAGCAGTGCATGATAGCCACTGCGAAACGGGACGATGTCGAAGATTAACTCCTCGCTTCGGAAGTTGTCCGGTGATCCGAAGACTACTTCCAGTGTGATTGTGCCCGTGCAATGGGCCTCTACACCTGGGATGACGCCCTTAAAGGTGGTTTTGGTGGGTTTGATCCTTAAGGGGTCGATACCTATTTTTCGCACTGTATCCTGATAGAGCAGGTTCAGGCTGCTGCCGCCGTCCATAAGGACTCGAGTGAGATGAAATACGTCGATGATGGCGTCTAGGACCAGTGTGGCGGATCCGCCATGACGGATACTAGTGGGGTGATCCCTGCGATCAAAGGTGATCGGGCAAGCAGACCATGGGTTGAACTTTGGGGTGACTGGCTCCATCGCATAGACGTCCCTTAGTGCATGTTTCCGCTCCCTCTTGGGAATGTGGGTTGCGTATATCATGTTCACCGTCTTCACTTGTGGGGGGAACACCTTCTGTCCTCCCGTGTTCGGCGGTCGGGGCTCCTCCTCGTCATCACTATGCAGCACCTTGTCCTTGTTTTCAGCATTTAACTTGCCGTCCTGCTTGAACACCCAGCATTCTTTGTTGGTGTGATTGGCTGGCTTGTCGGGGGTGCCGTGGATTTGACATGAGCGATCCAGTATGCGATCCAAACTGGACCGAGTCGGAGTACTTCTTTTAAATGGCTTTTTCCGCTGATCGGATCTAGAACCTCTGAATCCGGCATTGACTGTCGTATCCTCGGTGTTATCGCCGTTATTGCGGTGCTTCGGTCTGTTACGACGTTGTCTGTCGTTGGCATCTTTGGTATCCGAAGTGCCCGGATTCCTTGATGTATTATTGCTGCAAGCCAGCCAGCTATCCTCGCCCGCGCAAAAGCAGGCATGAGTGTTGTGAGGGCTGCCATAGACTTCGGCTTCTCCTGGTCAAGGTGGCGGGCAAGCCACTCGTCACGGATGTTGTGCTTGAATGTCGCGAGGGCCTCTGCGTCCGGACAATCGACAATTTGGTTTTTCTTAGTCAGGAATCGAGTCCAGAATTGTCTGGCCGATTCCCCTGGCTGCTGAGTTATATGGCTCTAGTCATTAGCATCCGGTGGTCGCACATAAGTGCCCTGGAAATTGTCAAGGAATGCGTCTTCCAGATCCTCCCAACTGCCGACGGAGTCTGCTGGCAAGCTATTCATCCAATGTCGAGCTGGTCCTTTGAGTTTTAGTGGGAGGTACTTGATGGCATGTAGATCATCACCGCGAGCCATGTGGATGTGAAGGAGGAAATCCTCAATCCATACAGCGGGATCTATTGTACCATCATATGATTCGATATTTACGGGTTTGAAACCCTCCGGGAATTCGTGATCCATAACTTCATCAGTGAAGCATAGGGGTGTGCGGCGCCTCTGTGCCGGGCTATATCACCGACTGACATGCACTAGTTGCATAAGGTGGCTAGCGGGTGTCTGTCTCTCCCACTTTAGTCGAATCGGATTCGATGAAAAGGGTCCTTATGAAGGGTAAATAGAAATTGGCATATCACGTTGTGGTTTTGGCGTAGGTAAGAAACGTTCTTGCTAGAAACCTATAGCAGCCACGTAAAAACTTGCAACAACAATTAGAGGACGTCTAACTTGTTTTTGCAGCATCTGCCATGTGATGTGATATGGCCAAAAGGATGTGATGAATGATATATGTGATGTATGAGATTGATCATGTTCTTGTAATAGGAATCACAACTTGCATGTCGATGAATATGACAACCAGTAGGAGCCATAGGAGTTGTCTTAATTTATTTATGACCTGCGTGTCAACATAAACGTCATGTAATTACTTTACTTTATCGCTAACCGTTAGCCATAGTAGTAGAAGTAATAGTTGACGAGACAACTTCATGAAGACACGATGATGGAGATCATGGTGTCATGCCGGTGACGGCGATGATCATGGCGCCCCGAAGATGGAGATCAAAAGGAGAAAAATGATATTGGCCATATCATGTCACTATTTGATTGCATGTGATGTTTATCATGTTTTACATCTTATTTGCTTAGAACGACGGTAGCATAAATAAGATGATCCCTCGCAATAATTTCAAGAAAGTGTTCCCCCTAACTGTGCACCGTTGCTAAGGTTCGTTGTTCCGAAGCACCATGTGATGATCGGGTGTGATAGGTTCTAATGTTCGCATACAGCGGGTGTAAGCCAGATTGACACACGCAATACACTTAGGTTGACTTGACGAGCCTAGCATGTACAGACATGGGCTCGGAACACGGAAGACCGAAAGGTCGAGCATGAGTCGTATAGAAGATACGATCAACATGAAAATGTTCATTGATGATGACTAGTCCGTCTCACGTGATGATCGGACACGGCCTAGTTGACTCGGGTCATGTATCACTTAGATGACTAGAGGGATGTCTATCTGAGTGGGAGTTCATTAATAATTTGATTAGATGAACTTAATTGTCATGAACATAGTCTAAAATCTTTACAATATGTCTTGTAGATCAAATGGCCCACGCTAATGTTGCCCTCAACTTCAACGCGTTCCTAGAGAAAACCAACCTGAAAGACGATGGAAGCAACTACACGGACTGGGTCCATAACCTGAGGATTATCCTCATAGCTGCCAGGAAAGCATATGTCCTTGATGCACCGCTAGGTGAAGCACCTGTTTTCCCTGCAGAACAAGACGTTATGAACGCTTGGCAGACACGTAGTGAAGATTACTCCCTGGTTCAGTGCGGCATGCTTTACAGCTTAGAACCGGGGCTCCAAAAGCGTTTTGAGCAACACGGAGCATATGAGATGTTCCAAGAGCTGAAAATGGTTTTCCAAGCTCACGCCCGGGTCGAGAGATATGAAGTCTCCGACAAGTTCTACAGTTGTAAGATGGAGGAGAACAGTTCTGTCAGCGAGCACATACTTAAAATGTCTGGGCTGCATAACCGCTTGTCTCAGCTAGGAGTTAATCTCCTAGATGATGCGGTCGTTGACAGAATCCTTCAGTCGCTCCCACCTAGCTACAAGAGCTTTGTGATGAACTTCAATATGCAGGGGATGGAAAAGACCATTCCCGAGGTATATTCAATGCTGAAATCAGCGGAGGTGGAAATCAAAAAGGAACATCAAGTGTTGATGGTGAATAAAACCACTAAGTTCAAGAAAGGCAAGGGTAAAAAGAACTTCAAGAAGGACAGCAAGGGAGTTGCCGCGCCCGGTAAGCAAGCTGCCGGGAAGAAGTCAAAGAATGGACCCAAGCCTGAGACTGAGTGCTTTTATTGCAAGGGAAACGGTCACTGGAAGCAGAACTGCCCCAAGTACTTAGCGGAAAAGAAGGTCGGCAATACCAAAGGTATATGTGATATACATGTTATTGATGTGTACCTTACCAGCGCTCGTAGTAGCTCCTGGGTATTTAATACCAGTGCAGTTGATCATATTTGTAACTCAAAATAGGAACTGCGGAATAAACGGAGACTGGCGAAGGACGAGGTGACAATGCGCGTCGGGAATGGTTCCAAGGTCGATGTGATCGCCGTCGGCACGCTACCTCTGCATTTACCTACTGGATTAGTTTTAAACCTCAATAATTGTTATTTAGTACCAGCTTTGAGCATGAACATTGTATCTGGATCTCGTTTAATGCGAGATGGCTACTCATTTAAATCTGAGAATAATGGTTGTTCTATTTATATGAGAGACATGTTTTATGGTCATGCCCCGCTGGTCAATGGTTTATTCTTATTTAATCTCGAACGTGATGTTACACACATTCATAGTGTGCATGCCAAAAGATGTAAGGTTGATAATCATAGTCCCACATACTTGTGGCACTGCCGCCTTGGTCACATTGGTGCCAAACGCATGAAGAAACTCCATGCAGATGGACTTTTGGAGTCTCTTGATTAGGAATCATTTGACACGTGCGAACCATGCCTCATGGGTAAAATGACCAAGACTCCGTTCTCCGAAACAATGGAGCGAGCAACCAACTTATTGGAAATCATACATACTGATGTGTGCGGTCCAATGAGCGTTGAGGCTCGCGGTGGCTATCGTTATGTCCTCACCCTCACTGATGACTTAAGTAGATATGGGTATGTCTACTTAATGAAACACAAGTCTGAGACCTTTGAAAAGTTCAAGGAATTTCAGAGTGAGGTTGAAAATCAACGTGACAGGAAAATCAAGTTCTTACGATCAGATCGTGGGGGAGAATATTTGAGTCATGAATTTGGCACGCACTTAAGGAAATGTGGAATAGTTTCACAACTCATGCTGCCTCGAACACCACAGCGTAATGGTGTGTCCGAACGCCGTAATCGCACCCTATTGGATATGGTACGATCTATGGTGTCTCTTACCGATCTACCACTATCATTTTGGGGTTATGCTATGGAGACTGCCGCATTCACTTTAAATAGGGCTCCGTAGAAAACCGTTGAGACGACACCGTATGAATTGTGGTTTGGCAAGAAACCTAAGCTGTCGTTTCTGAAAGTTTGGGGATGCGATGCTCATGTCAAGAAACTTCAACCTGAAAAGCTCGAACCCAAATGGGAAAAATGTGTCTTCATAGGATACCCTAAAGAAACTATTGGGTATAGCTTCTATCTTAGATCCGAAGGCAAGACCTTTGTTGCCAAGAATGGATCCTTTCTAGAGAAATAGTTTCTCTCGAAAGAAGTAAGTGGGAGGAAAGTAGAACTTGATGAAGTATTGCCTCTTGAACCGGAGAGTGGCGCAGCTCAAGAAATTGTTCCTGAGGTGTCTTCACCGACTAGGGAGCAAGTTAATGATTATGATCATGAAACTTCAGATCAAGTTGCTACTGAACTTCGAAGGTCCACAAGGACGCATTCCGCGCCAGAGTGGTACGGCAACCCTGTCCTGGAAATCATGTTGTTAGACAATGGTGAACCTTCGAACTATGAAGAAGCGATAGCGGGCCCAGATTCCGACAAATGGCTGGAAGCCATGAAATCCGAGATAGGATCCATGTAGGAAAACGAAGTATGGACTTTGACTGACTTGCCCTTTGATCGGCGAGCCATAGAAAATAAATGGATCTTTAAGAAGAAGACAGACGCGGATGGTAATGTGACCATCTATAAGGCTCGGCTTGTCGCTAAGGGTTATCGACAAGTTCAAGGGGTTGACTACGATGAGACTTTCTCACCCATAGCGAAGCTGAAGTCTGTCCGAATCATGTTAGCAATTGCCGCATTCTATGATTATGAGATATGGCAAATGGACGTCAAAACGACATTCCTTAATGGTTTCCTTAAGGAAGAATTGTATATGATGCAGCCGGAAGGTTTTGTCGATCCTAAGAATGCTGACAAGGTGTGCAAGCTCCAACGCTCAATCTATGGGCTAGTGCAAGCATCTCGGAGTTGGAACATTCGTTTTGATGAGATGATCAAAGTGTTTGGGTTTACGCAGACTTATGGAGAAGCCTGCGTTTACAAGAAAGTGAGTGGGAGCTCTGTAGCATTTCTCATATTGTATGTGGATGACATACTATTGATGGGAAATGATATAGAATTCTTGGAAAGCATAAAGGCCTACTTGAACAAGTGTTTTTCAATGAAGGACCTTGGAGAAGCTGCTTATATATTAGGCATCAAGATCTATAGAGATAGATCGAGACGCCTCATTGGTCTTTCACAAAGTACATACCTTGAAAAGATATTGAAGAAGTTCAATATGGATTAGTCCAAGAAGGGGTTCTTGCCTGTATTGCAAGGTATGACATTGAGCACAGCTCAATGCCCGACCACGGCAGAAGATAGAGAAAAGATGAGTGTCGTCCCCTATGCCTCGGCCATAGAGTCTATCATGTATGCCATGCTGTGTACCAGGCCTGATGTAAAACTTGCCGTAAGTTTGGTAGGAAGGTACCAAAGTAATCCTGGCATGGAACATTGGACAGCGGTCAAGAATATCCTGAAGTACCTGAAAAGGACTAAGGATATGTTTCTCGTCTATGGAGGTGACGAAGAGCTCGTCGTAAAGGGTTACGTCGATGCTAGTTTCGACACAGATCTGGATGACTCTAAGTCACAAACCGGATACGTGTATATTTTGAATGGTGGGGCAGTCAGCTGGTGCAGTTGCAAGCAAAGCGTCGTGGCGGGATCTACATGTGAAGCGGAGTACATGGCAGCCTCGGAGGCAGCACAAGAAGCGATCTGGGTGAAGGAGTTCATTACCGACCTAGGAGTTATTCCCAATGCGTCGGGCCCGATGACTCTCTTCTGTGACAACACTGGAGCTATTGCCCTTGCCAAGGAGCCCATGTTTCACAGGAAGACCAGGCATATCAAGCGTCGCTTCAACTCCATTCGTGAAAATGTTCAAAATGGAGACATAGATATTTGTAAAGTGCATACGGACCTGAATGTCGCAGATCTGTTGACTAATCCTCTTCCTCGAGCAAAACATGATCAACACCAGAACTCTATGGGTGTTCGATTCATCACAATGTAACTAGATTATTGACTCTAGTGCAAGTGGGAGACTATTGGAAATATGCCCTAGAGGCAATAATAAAATGGTTATTATTATCTTTCCTTGTTCATGATAATTGTCTATTGTTCATGCTATAATTGTGTTATCCAGAAATCTTAATACATGTGTGAATATATAGACCACAACATGTCCCTAGTAAGCCTCTAGTTGACTAGCTCGTTGATCAACAGATAGTCATGTTTTCCTGACTATGGACATTAGATGTCATTGATAATGGGATCACATCATTAGAAGAATGATGTGATGGACAAGACCCAATCTTAAGCATAGCACAAGATCGTGTAGTTCGTCTGCTAGAACTTTTCTAATGTGAAGTATCTTTTCCTTAGACCATGAGATTGTGCAACTCCCAGATACTTTAGGAATACTTTGGGTGTGCCAAACGTCACAACGTAACTGGGTGACTATAAAGGTGCACTACGGGTATCTCCGAAAGTGTCTGTTGGGTTGGCACGAATCGAGACTGGGATTTGTCACTCCGCATGACGGAGAGGTATCTCTGAGCCCACTCGGTAAAACATCATCATAATGATCTCAATGTGACTAAGGGTTGGTCACGGGATGATGTGTTACGGAACGAGTAAAGTGACTTGCCGGTAACGAGATTGAACGAGGTATTGGGATACCGATGATCGAATCTCGGGCAAGTAACGTACCGATTGACAAAGGGAATTGAATACGGGATTGATTGAATCCTCGACATCGTGGTTCATCCGATGAGATCATCTTGGAATATGTGGGAGTCAACATGGGTATCCAGATCCCGCTGTTGGCTATTGGCCGGAGAGTTGTCTCGGTCATGTATGCATGGTTCCCGAACCCGTAGGGTCTACACACTTAAGGTTCGATGATGCTAGGGTTGTAGAAATATAAGTATGCGGTAACCCGAAAGTTGTTCGGAGTCCCGGATGAGATCCTGGACATCACGAGGAGTTCCGGAATGGTCCGGAGGTAAAGATTTATATATAGGAAGACCAGTTTCGGCCACCGGGAAAGTTTCGGGGGTCATCGGTATTGTACCGGGACCACCGGAAGGGTCCCAGGGGTCCACCGGGTGGGGACACCTATCCCGGAGGACCCCATGGGCTGAAGTGGGAAGGGAACCAGCCCCTGGTGGGCTGGTGCACCCCCCACGGGCCTCCTCCTGCGCCTAGGGTTAGAAACCCTAGGGGTGGGGGCGCCTCCACCTGGCTTAGGGGCCAAGCCACCCCCTTGCCGCCCCCCCCCATCTAGATGGGATCTAGAGGGGCCGGCGCCCCCCTGGCCCCTATATATAGTGGAGGGGAGGGAGGGCAGCCACACCCAAGTCCCTGGCGCCTCCCTCTCCCCCCGTGACACCTCTCCCTCTCGCCCTCTCGTTGGTGCTTGGCGAAGCCCTGCCGAGATCCCGCTACTTCCACCACCACGCAGTCGTGCTGCAGGATCTCCATCAACCTCTCCTATCCCCTTGATAGATCAAGAAGGAGGAGACGTCTCTCCCAACCGTACGTGTGTTGAACGCGGAGGTGCCGTTCGTTCGGCGCTCGGTCGTCGGTGATTTGGATCACGATGAGTACGACTCCATCAACCCCGTTCTCTTGAACGCTTCCGCTCGCGATCTACAAGGGTGTAATGCCCTCGATGCGGCTATATCTCCCACGTGTCGAAGCACGACTTAGAGGCATAACCGCATTGAAAGCAATGTCGCAAGTGAGGTAATCTTCACACAGCCCATGTAATACATAAAGGAAAGAGATACATAGTTGGCTTACAATCGCCACTTCACACAATTACATAAATAAAGCATTACCTCAACCAAATACAATCAAGGTCCGACTACGGAACCCAAAATAAAAGAAGAATACCCCAAATGCTACATAGATCCCTGACCGACCCCAACTAGACTCCACTACTGATCAACTAGAACGAAACAACACAAAGGACAAGATCTTCATCGAGCTCCTCCTGAGCTTGGTTGCGTCATCTGCAAGGACTCATCGGCACCTGCAAGCTGGTTTTGGAAGTGTCTGTGAGTCACAGGGACTCAGCAATCTCACACCCTCGCGACCAAAACTATTTAAGCTTATGGGTAAGGTAAAGGTATGAGGTGGAGCTGCAGCAAGCGACTAGCATATATGGTGGCTAACATACGCAAATGAGAGCGAGAAGAGAAGGCAAAGCACGATCGAGAAACTATGATCAAGAAGTGATCCTAGAACAACCTACGTCAAACATAACTCCAACACCATGTTCACTTCCCGGACTCCGCCGGAAAGAGACCATCACGGTTACACACGCGGTTGATGCATTTTAATTAAGGTCAACTTCAGGTTTTCTACAACCGGACGTTAACAAATTCCCATCTGCCCATAACCGCGGGCACGGCTTTCAAAAGTTAAAATCCCTGCAGGGGAGTCCCAACTTAGCCCATGACAAGCTCTCAGGGTCAACGAAGGATATACCTTCTCCCGAGACATTCCGATCAGACTCGGCATCCCGGTTCTACAAGACAACTTCGACAAGTTAAAACAAATCCGGCAACACCGCCCGAATGTGCCGACAAATCCCGATCGGAGCTGCACATATCTCGTTCTCAGGGCACACTCAGATGAGCAGTCCGTACAACTAAAACCAGCCCTCAAGTTTCCCCGAGGTGGCGCTGCAAGGGGCTCCAGTTTGGACCAACACTCAGAGGAGCACTGGCCCGGGGGGGTAAAATAATGATGACCCTTGAGTCCGCGAAACCCAAGGGAAAAAGAGGCTAGGTGGGAATGGTAAAACCAAAGTTGGGCATTGCTGGAAGAGCTTTATTCAAGGCGAACTGTCAAGGGGTTCCCATTATTACCCAACCGCGTAAGGAACGCAAAATCTGGGAACATAACACCCATATGACGGAAACTAGGGCGGCAAGAGTGGAACAAAACACTAGGCAAAAGGCCGAGCCTTCCACCCTTTACCAAGTATATAGATGCATTAATTAAATAAGATATATTGTGATATCCCAACAAGTAAACATGTTCCAACAAGGAACAAACTTCAATCTTCACCTGCAACGAACAACGCTATAAGAGGGGCTGAGCAAAGCGGTAACATAGCCAATCAACGGTTTGCTAGGACAAGGTGGGTTAGAGACTTGGTTCAACAATATAGGAGGCATGATAAGCAAGTGGTAGGTATCGCAGCATAGGCATAGCAAAAGAGCGAGCAACTAACAAGCAAAGATAGAAGTGATTTCGAGGGTATGGTCATCTTGCCTGAGATCCCGCAAGGAAGAAGAACGAGTCCATGAAGAAGACAAACGGACGTAGTCGAACGGATCCTCAGAAATGCGACGTTATCGGAACCAACCCGAAGAAGTAACACCGGAAAGGAGCAAACAACATAGTAAACAACCAACACATGACCATGGCATGATGCACAACCAAGTATGATGCATGTCCGGTTTAATGAAGCATGGCATGGCAAAGTGCACAAGCAATTCTACAAATTAAGTGGAGTTCAATATGCAACTCCGTTGCATATTGACGAAACACCACGTGACTTATTTAGTTCTCTCTCGTTTATGTACCCAACAATATTAAATGTTGTTAAACATGGCAAGAGGGTGAAGCAAAGCAAAACTACCTATCTAGTCAAGTTTAAATGAGGCCGGGAACAACAAACAATAATTCCGGAAAATCCTCATGTGCATTTATTAGGTTTGGTACTGTTCTTCCCTAAACCATATTTTAGAGTTGTTAACCATGCAAGATGATGCCACCATGTTAAACTAGGCAAAATTCTACCCCATTTACATATAAAGTTTATTAAATTCGGAGTTACGGTTATTTAGATATGAATTAAATCATTTTAACAAGTTATTTAAGAAAATTTAAACAAACAACATTTTAAACATTTAAAACATAGATGAAAGTTGCATATTATTAAACTAGATGAAAAACTAAGCAAGTTTCATATACAAAGTTTTTACATGTGATGCTTAGTTTGTGAGTTAAAATATGCATGAAGTTAAAGGGTGTTTCTGCAAAACTAGCAAATCTCTAGATAATAGTCAAAATCGTCTAGAGGAAAAAAACATGACATGGGCCAAAACTGCTGGGCCAGGTGCACAGGAGACTAGAGGGAGGGCCTGCTCACCCACGGGCCCTGGCCCAGGTCGGCACAGCAGAGGAGGAGAAGGGCCGGCCCAGGGAACGGAGGGCGCTGCTGGAGCCGGGGCGAGGCTGGCCCACACGCGTGCGAGGGAGGCAGCCCAGGCGATGCTCGTCCTCTGCTTGACAGAACCAGAACGGCGGCGTTGAAGGTCAACGGCGAGGCGGCAGCGGGTCTCGGCGCGGCAACGGCGAACTGGGGTCGTCGGAATCCGAAGCGGCAGGTCGAGGCATTGACGGATCCGAGCGGTGAAGGCCGTTCCCGCCGGCGGACTTGGCGGATCGAGGTCGGGAAAGGTCCTGGCGACCATGGGGGGCTTGGCGGTCTTTTGCGACTCCGGCAGCCAGGTGATGAACGACGAGGAGGAGGAAGGGCGCGCTGGTAGAAGCCAAACAGGGGGAGGTCCGGCAGAGAGCAGAGGCCACGCGACGAGCGGCACGGGAACGAAGACTGGGCGCGGGTCCAGAGGCAAGGGCGGCTGCTCCGGTCGCCGGCGTGGTCCTGTGAGAGAGAGAGAGAAGTGAGGCACCAGAGATGCTACAGAGAGAGGGAGAGAGAGCAGCGGGGAAGAAGAGAGGCGACGAGGAGCTGCACAAGGCCGGGGCGACGAGATGAGGCCGAGCGCTCCTCCTCAGCCACGGGCGTGGAGAGAGACGAGGGGAAGCGCTGCCTCATGCTGTTGCTGGTGAGGAAAACAAGGGAGAGGGTGGCGGCGGTTGGTTGGGCGTGGAAAATTGAGGAGGAGCAGTGGCGATGGTGGTTTTCTGGATCGGGAGGGGATTGGTTCGATGGGACAACGAGGAGGAGACCAGGGGAGGTTTGTGGTTGGCTGCAGTGTTGATTTGGTGGCACTGAAAACAAGGGGAAGATGGCGGCGGCGAGGATTGGACAGGGGAGGATCCCTAGAAATTAGGGTTGGCTAGTTTAGGTAGGGTTTCATCTGCTATAAATAGCAGCTAGGAATTGGGTAGGGGCTATCACGTCCCTACGATCGCAATCGGACGGTCGCAAAAAATATAGTTAGGGATTCTGAATGGAAAACGGTGATGTTTTGCAGACGTTTGGGGATGATCCGGATCCAACGGTGACGACTGTCCGGGTCGGGTCCGGGACAATTTTCGGATGTGCGCGAGGGGTTTGATGCACTGTGCAGAGAGGGTTTCGGACCGTGCGGTCGCATCGGATAACTCCGGAAGCGAAGAGGGGAAGGAGGGTGGACTAGGTGGGCTGTGGCGAGACTGCGAGGGGGAGAAGAGAGAGAGAGGGCCCGACATCTGTTTCCGGAGGCCGAAAACGTCCGACATGTGACCGGCTATACTGCCGCTATAGTTTAACGGTTGGGCTATCAAACGAACTCCGAATGCGATGAAACTTGACAGGTGATCTATCTACACTAAAATAAGACCGCACGCCAACTTTCACCCCAATCCAAGAACATTTTCCAGCCACTTATAAAATAATATTTCGGAGGTGCCGCGGGCGCGTGCAAGTGTGGTTGGACTCGGAATGGACAACAGACGGAACTGGGGAAACCCGGACGGATGCAGGTTTAGAAAACATGATGATGCAATGCACATGATGACATGATAAGATGCAACACGCAAGCAAAAGACATGACAACGACAGCGAATGACTGGAAGACACCTGGCACATCGGTCTCGGGGCGTCACAAAGGGTATGTAGATGCACTCCCCTCTCCCTCGTTGCTAGATGACTCCATGGATTGATCTTGGTGATGCGTAGAAAATTTTAAAATTCTGCTACGTTCCCCAACAGTCCGGCCAAAGGATATAGTCCGTGCCGGGGTTTCTGATCCACGGGCACCTATGGGACCGGCGGACCAGGTCCCTTTTGGTTCGGCGGGGGGCGGAGGTTGCGCAGAGAGCAGATCGAGGCGAAGCACGCGGGCGGTTGGTCGTGCGAGGAGTAAATCGAAGCGAAGCACGCGAGTGATTTACCCAGGTTCGGGCCGCACGGATGCGTAAAACCCTACTCCTGCTTTGTGGATTGGTATTGATTTCTAGCTCGGGAGCGAGACCGAGCGTGAGTGTGTGGGATTGCTGAACCCCTCTCTACGTTGCCCCGGGCCTCCTTTTATATGCTCAAGGGGTTACCGACATAGGGCAACGGAGGGCAAAAGTGGAAAAGGGTGCCGTGGGTAGGCACAGCTAGGTGTTGTAGTAGGCACAGCTAGCTGCTACAGTGTTATCATACCTAACCCTGACGGCAGGGGACAAGGGCATTAAATGCCCGTCTGTGTCGCCTAGACAGCACCGAAAGGGACCGCTAGGGACGCCACCGTCCTGCCACGATGGTTGTCTTGTCAGCGCCTGCGCGCCACCGCACGCCCCTAGCTGCACAGCCTCCTGCCACGTGCGCTTGGGAGGGGCCCCGGAGCGACACGTGAGTGGATGTGCTGGAGCGCGGGCGTGGAGTGGGGGCTTGCCGCGGCAAGCGCCTTGCCGCGGCCGTCGACTTGTCGCTTCCGGGAGCTTGTCGCTCACCGGGCCTTGTCGGGGCGCATAGCGCGCCGCGGCAAGTTCCTTGGAATGCCTTGGATGGCCTTCCCGGCAAGCGCCTCTTGCCGGGGCCTTGGGATGCTTCTGATGGCCTTCCCGGCAAGCTCCTCTTGCTGGGGTCTTGCCTTCTTCCCGGCAAGCTCCTCTTGCCGGGGTCTTGTCTTGAGTACTTTGTTCTTGAATGGTCTTCAAAGGGACCACGGAGGATCTTGGCGGTGACCTGGCAGGCCTTGCCGCGGGACGCTGCGACTGCCCGTGCACAAGTTCGGGGTACTAAGTGTACCCCTACTTTAGTACACCGACAGGAGCCCCCGGGCCTGGGCCAGACACGGTGTCGAGCGCTGTTGGGCCAGGCCCAAAACAGTGCACGGGCACGTGCGGCCTAGGTTACGCCGAATCTTCCTCCGCATCCACCAGGCCCTCCCCCCGAACGGCACGCGTTGAATGCGGCGTCATGGGAGAGGTCGTGGGGGTTCCTTTTCTCGAAATGTGGAACGTCTGCCCCCCCCTCCCCCCTTTAAAAGCAGGGGAAACAGGGGCGGTTGGCTGATTCGCCCATTGCCGTTCCCAATCTCGGAAATCTCTGCCGCCCTCTGCCTCCCCAAAGCAGAGAGAGAGAGCAGCGCTCCGCCCTCCACCGCCGCCAGCACCACCAACGCCGTCGACCCCCTTCACTGCTTCCGCCATGGCTCCAAAAGCCGACAGGGGAAGACCGTGAAGACGACCGAGGCGCAGCGGCTCGCAGCGCTGCGGAAGACGCGGGCCATTATCCCCCCCAGGCTCGGCGCGAAGGAGCTGAGGGCGGACTATTCTCTGTTCTGGTCGGCGGAGACGCGCGCGCATCCGCGCACAAGGGTTCTCCCCGCCGCCGCCTGTAAGACTGCTCCAAATGGGTACGCCTTCTTCGCGTTGTTCTTCTATTGCGGGCTCTGCCCGCCCTTCTCGATTTCTTCTGCGACATCATGAACACCTATGGATTCCATCTCCTCGACTTCAACCCCAACGCCGTTCTGACGATGGCAGTTTTCGCGCATCTCTGCGAAAACTTTGTCGGAGTTCTTCCCAACGTAGCCCTCTTCCGCCATTTCTTCACTCCTCGAGTAGAGAGAGGAGAGCCTCTATCCGGCGGGAATCGCCTGGATCTCGAGGCCGGCAAGAAGGAGACCTATCTGGAGGGAGAGTTCCGCGGCAAGTGGGAGGAGTGGAGGGCTGATGGGTGCTGGATTGTCGAGGAGAGTCCGCAGCCTTTCACCGCCCGGCGCCAAACCCCGGTGGCGCGCGGCGACGACTGGAGCGACCTGGCCCCGGAGGACGACAGGCTGGGGATCGCCGTCACCAGGATCCTGCGCCTCCGGAATGCGGGCTCACTGTCGCGCGGTTGGCGCAGACTTCCTCCGCCGCCGCATCGCCCCCCTGCAAGAGCGGGGGAGGCCACTTGGGAGTTCAAGAACGCGGCAGACATTATGAGGCTGCGGCCGGGCTTCAACTATAACTTCACAGTTCTGGGCTCCATGCGATGCCTGCAGGAGCTGTTCAGATATGACCCCCAGCATCTCGAGGTGTTCAGGTTGCCGGGGGGTGTCGTGCCTTTGTGCAACAACTCCGCGCTCGACCGCATCCGTGCAATGATGCCGGAATGCGACTCGCACGGGATTGTGCCAACTTGGCAGGAGCCTGCCGACGAGGTCGTGCAGCACTTCTTCGACAACTTGGTGGAAGTGGCGGTTCGTGCCGACGAGAAGGACGGCCTTACCCGCGACACCACCGACGCGGAGATGGCGCGCATCGCCACCAGGCTGGAGGAGGCAACGGAAGCCATAGCCGCGGGCGAGTTTGGGTTCACCACCGCGGAAGCAGACGCGGTAGAAGTGGCGAGCCGTGGCGAGCAAGGGGAGCCTGCCGGCAAGGAGGGACTTGCCGGGCAAGACACCGAGCCGGGCGAGCCTGCCAAAGATACGGGCAGCTCGCGGCAAATCGACTCCTCTTCCTCCTTGCCTCCGGACAGCCCACCAGAGGCAGAGCCCCCAACGCCGCCCAGAAGGCGTCTCCGCAAGGTTGGTGACGTGGCGGAGCGGCAAGCGGGTCAACAGTCACCACGCCGCGTGACGCGCTCGACCGCAGCAAACACCGTTGCCGCGGGAGCGCCTCATGCTACGACGGAACCTGGAGCGGGGTCCAGCCAGACCACCGCTTCGGCCCCTGCCGCTTCCCGTGCCGCGCCGACTGTCGGGGCAGGGTCTTCTCAGACCGCCACCACTGCTCCTGCTAAGCGGCCAAGGGAAGCTTCTCCTCCGCCTCCTTGCTCTGGGAGCGCGCCGGGCTTCGACTTCTCCGCGCTGAGCTCCAACGAGGAGGATGAAGAAGAGTAAGCTTCTCTTGCTGCACTCGCATTTCTTCGGTTTTTGCTGTTGTTCTTGTTTCTCAATTGCTTTTCCCTGAACCTGCTCCTTTTTAGGACTCTGGCCCAGAGAGCGGCAAAGAGAACTAAGGCCCCGGCGGTCCATCATCAGGACGTGCCCATTGCAGGCAATCTCGCCACCCTCGCTCAGACATCGATTATACTGCATGGCAGCCCGAGACAGCGTACAGTAAGTGTGACTTTTGCCGGTGAGGCGCGCATGGGTACTTTCTTATATGCTGTCGCTTGTATGACGTAGGAGCGCACGAGCAGAGAGAGTGCAAACAGACTATGTCGAGAATGATCGCTTCAAACAGGGTGATTCCTAAACAGACCCGTTTCGGACAGGGGGTGGCTCTGACGGCAAGACATGCGAGTTCAAACTTCCCGCGACCCACCCCGCACGGCGGAAGGACACGACCACACGGCCAGCGTTACAGGTAACTAAGCTGCTGCTTGATGTCAACTAACGTTTTTATCGTCTCTTCTGATCTCATCCTGCAGTTTTGGCTGGATACTACGTACGCCACTTTAGCCAGATTCCATCGCTGCAGCGCAGATGGAGATGACAGGTCCTGCCCGCAGGCTGTCGGTGCTGGAGACGCCGCCCCACGGAGAGCATCGCAAGGCACGCGTCCGCGGCAGCAAAGCGATGTACTGACTGCCCAGAGGCCGCAGGAGCGCCAGGCGCTGCACCGACCGCCGACCCATCCGCCGAAGCCGCAGTGCCAAGCATCGAGGAGCCCCAGCCGGGCGTTTACTTGAAAGCTGGCGAAGGCGTCTTCATCAACCTCCCCTGGGCATCAAGCTCCAGGGCGCCGGTCGAGGGGGAGGTCTTTGACGGGGAAGTGCTTGCCTCTGCGGGTCTGAAGCTGGTCGATGCGCCAAGCAGCAGGAGCAACGAGCCCGAAGAGGAGCGGCTGCTGCGCAGGTTGATGTCGCTCTACCGCGCGCGACAAGCCAAGCTGGAATCCCGTGAGGCGCTTGTCGCGAAGGCGGGAGCAGACATTGAGAAGCGTGGAGACGAGCTCACGGGTTTCCACCGGGAAGCCGTCTGATCCTTGGCAGAGGAGCGGGAGCAGCTCGCTGAGGCGAAGAAGGCCTTCCTCCTCGAGAAGGCCGAAGCCGAAGAGCTGTAGCGACTTGCCGCCATGAAGCTAGCCGCGGAAGTGGGCGAGCACCGGCGGCTGGACAAGTGGACCAACACTCAGAGGAGCACTGTGCGCGCGAGGTAAATATGGACGACCCACGCGTTCGGTAGCGACGCGCACCGCCCTGAAGGCGAAAACAGAAGACGGCGCTAAAGCCCTATCGAAGAGCTCAGCGCAAAGGAACCAATGTCGAGGCATGGTGCTGGGCTGGACGGCGCAGGAGCAGGTCGCTACACTGAAGGCGATGAACTTGCTCAAGGGAGTGTCCCATTATACCCAAACCAGGCGTAAGAGCACGACAGACACCTCACGGTGAACATCTCAACAGCGATATGCACGCTGGCGGTTACGAGGACTTCGGGCCGGCGAACAAGCGTCTGCATCGAACCGCCCCGGGAGGAAGATCCATAGCGGGCCTGGCAGTCGCGCGAGTGTGAACAGCCTTCAGACAACGAGTGTTGATAAGACGCGAATCCAGGCTCCGCCTCCACAACGTCCATCGATCCTTGCGCCAAGATGATCATCGGAGACTCGGCCCATGTCGCACCCATGTGTGGACAGGTATAAAGAGCGGTTCGACGCGTCGATATCCCAACAGAGTATAGAAACATGTCTACTAGAGTGCGAACAACTAACTCTTGTTCATAGGAACCTACTTCAATCTTCACCTGCAACTAACAACGCCGTATAGAGCGGGCCTGAGCAAGCTAGGGAACTTGCCGGTGCAGGCACCGCGAGCGCTGAGCGCGGAACTGGCGGTGCCGCTACCGACAGAAACCTTGTCGCAGCCAGCTGCAGCTCACTTAAGTTGCTGAGCGGGGCTCGAAGCAAAGTAAGGGCGCGGCTAGTTAAGCAACTAGCCGCAGCTAACTTACGTTGTTGAGCAGGCTCAAAACGATGCAAGGGCGCGGCTAGTGTAGCAACTAGCCGCGGCTCACCTAATGTTGTTGAGCGAGCTCGAAACAACGCAAGGGCGCAGCCAGTTACGAGTTGGCTCCTCCGCGCACAGGTTTCCCATACAAAGTGCAGTCGTTCAAGGGAGATAATCTTGAAATTTAAAAAAATAAATTTGGCTGCTCAAACTTTGGCAACTTAGCTTTTCTGTCGTTTGCTTCCCGGCAAGACGAAATTCTTGAACGACGCCTGCAGACCGCCCGAAGAAGCAAAACACCGGTAAAGAGCATCACAACATAGTAAAAACCAACACAGCGAGTGCAGCTGGGGCGAGCTCGGGAAAGCAACACTCGAACCGGATCGGCAATCGATAGAAACTATTCGGCGATGCGGCCTATGCGAGGCGCATAGCATGATTTGACAAGCAGCGAATGGGAGATAAACCTGCGTTTGCGTCAGGACGTATGGCCCAAAGATACCAGCTAAAGCTCGCAGCTGAAAGCTAGAGATGGAAACTCGTCTTCTGGAGGACTCGTCGAGATAAGAGAACGGCCGGCGAAAAAGGTCGTGGAGGAATCAGGGAAGTGCCGGCAGCGGGGAGGGCGAAGTTACCCAGAGTTTCAGGGGAATGTGCAAGCAATTCAAATATTGGGCATAGGCGCACGCGTGCTCTAGCGGCACACCTATGGACTCCAACGCCTCCCGCTGCTGAGATGCGGGACCGCCAAGCCCGGCTCAGGGATGCAACAGGTAGGACCAAGGACCGAACATGCCTTGAGGCGAAGCCAGCATCAAAACATGACAAAAGGCGAGGAGCATGCTCACGCTGAGCGTCCACTTCATACGATAGAGGGCTTAGACAACGAATATGGCCGGAGAGAACCAAACTGAGCGGCGTGGCTGACGGGCACAATTCTGCCAGAAGCTCAATGCCCAACCAGCCCAAACACCTGCGAGGTGAGACGGGGGACACGGGACGGGAGGACCCGCCGTTGGTGGCGGAAAACACACGGCCATGGGACTCAAAAGATGAAGTAGCTAATCTGGTAAACAAGGTCAAAACAGTAATGATATGAGAACACAGTAATTTCAGGATCAGTGAAATTAACACTTTGGAGCACTGACATAATCATCAGGTAGCACATGCGAGCATGAAAATATGCTACAGGACTGAACATGGCAAAGTAAAGCATGGCATGGAAGCTACTCAAAGAGCTTAACAAAAGTCCCTTAGTGACCTTGAGCCAAAAGGGATCAGAAAATACAATTGCAAGCATGTGAACATGGCAAAAACATAATCAGATCACAGACTTAGTGAAAACTGGAGCATGCAAATCAGATATCAAGTAGGCATGTTTACGAGCTCGATGCACTCACTACAGAGCAAGGCATGACAATCTAAGCATACACCCATCAAGAATACACATTATACAAGCTAGACATGGCAAGAACAATAACATAGCATGCACGGATCAACTACAACATCCTCGGCAAAATCGCTAACAAGTAGACAATCTGCCCAGATTCACGAAATAGCAAAAGTAGAGCTCGATTGACTCAAGCTAGGGTGCTCCATAATTGCAAACAAAGACATGGATGGATAGAGCACTACGATTGAACCAAGCGAGTGCTCCATAATCCTCAACAACAGAGGCAATCACTAGATGGAAACAACAGCGATACCGCACAAGATTTAATCAGAAACTTCATCCATACCTTATCATCCTCACACGATGCACGGATCACAGGCTTCCTTCTGGCACTTTGTCGCTGCTACATGTCAAGACATAGGAAACAACATGAAAACCATTTTATTTATGATAGCTCGACAAGCTATGTATATAACACACTGAGTTAGCCATTCTGCAATTGATCCACGTGACTCTGTGCCTGGTAGGGCCCTATATGGATGGAACCTTACGCTGATGGCAAAGCGGCTTGTGTGCGCGGAGAAATTCTAAAGTCCCTGCAAAGGTCACAATAGCCCGGGACCTTAACGAATGCCACCAGCTCGCAAAGCTTGTGCTAGTCAGCCACACACATCCACAAAGAATACGCTGATGGGGCCGAGGATAAGACACCCTCTGGGCAAATGGCAAAGCATATAACAAAACATGATCTAGAGCTCATGGGCATATCATGCACACCAACCATAGGATCCATGAGACAACAACAATTCAACACTAGACTAATCCATTGCTTGCGGTCTCACTTAAGGTTGAGCCTAGGCGCAGGGGATCTGGCTCCGAACGACAAACTATATCTACAAAATACACTGCTCCGTCACTTAACAAGGACATATCATCTGAGCCGGCAGCTAAGCATGTCGGAGATGGAGACTCAGAACATAATAGAAATTCTATGCACTGAGATGGAAATTAGAAGGTGGGCGTCTTGTGACTTAGGTAGGGCAACTTAGGCCGCAGCTTCACCCAACTGATAGCATTTATGGTAAGTCGACTGCATCGAGCACCAACGACGAATCGCGAAGTTACAGGCGCTCAAAGCGATACATACCCGGGAGATTGCTGCATGAACCATGGGCATCACTGTCGAGACATTGCTTCCCGACATTAACCAAAGTCGGCGGTCGGGTCGAAGCATAGATACCTCCTATGAAATCTATAAAGATTTGCTCTCTCACAACTCTTTCACGATAAGCTCCGTCCGGTGGTCGATGCCTCGCGCGAAGATCGCCACGGAACGAAAACTCTCGTTAGAACGACGGCCGTACGGCCAGAGCTGATCGGGAGCAATAAGACCTTTGCATTACCCGCGCATCCCGCCGCCGGCTCGGCGCCTCCAGTGCGCGAAACTTGTGGGCGCCTGGCATCAGCGAAAACCGTTTCGATCGGGCTTCGTTCCTTAGCGTAAGAAACAGAAAGAAGAGAAAAAAAATACGAGGCCGGATCCGTTGCGTCCTCTATCACTCACCGGTGTGCGACGCAAATGTCTCGATCATCTCAACTGCATGGTAAGCAACACGAACAAGTCCAGGACAAGTCTCGACGCATGCTCGGAGCACGCCCAGAGCTCTGCTGCGCACGGATCTTGCCGGCAAAGCAGACCGTCGCGTCGAACAGTGTCATGCAGATAACAGGCAAGATTTGTACAAAATGGTTGCCAGGGGAACGTTCCAGAGCACACGGCGAGCGCTTCTGGAGGGTAAGGACAAGCGTTTACGAGAGAGATAAGCCCGATGGCCAAAGGACGCTTTACTCGACTGGATCCTAATCCGGGTCTCAGACGAGAGCGCCGGAGGCGCCCCAGGGATGCTATATTCGGTCGGCGGACAGCGCCGGGCCCTGTGACTCGTTTCACCCGGTACAGGGCCTTCCCAATCTTCGGCTCAACTTGTATGTTTTTACCCCTACGCTTTTAGGGAACTTGCCGGCGCAGGCACCAGGGCCGCGAGCGCTGAGTGCGGAACATCAGCAGGCTGCTGGCGGTGCCGCTACCGGCAAGAAACCTTGTCGCAGCTAGCTGCAGCTCACTTAAGTTGCTGAGCGGGGCTCGAAGCAAAGTAAGGGCGCGGCTAGTTAAGCAACTAGCCGCAGCTAACTTACGTTGTTGAGCAGGCTCAAAACAATGCAAGGGCGCGGCTAGTGTAGCAACTAGCCGCAGCTCACCTAATGTTGTTGAGCGAGCTCGAAACAACGCAAGGGCGCAGCCAGCTACGAGTTGGCTCCTCCGCGCACAGGTTTCCCATACAAAGTGCGAGTCGTTCAAGGGAGATAACTTGAAATTTAAAAAAAAGCGTCTGCACTTCTTTGGCCGGCTCACGCGTATCGAAAGGAGACGCGCGTACTACGTGGTCGATGACGACGGACGCCTACCTATGGGTGTACTCGTCCATAGCGTCGTCTTGGGCGCCTCTCAAATCCCAGCCCTGCCATCTTTGAAGCCGGCAATCGGAGCCTGAGCTGTCCATGGCTCCGCCCCGATTGACCGAGACTTCACAGCGGACCAGACCGCTGTCTCCGTGCCACGACGAGTGTCTGGAGAGGAGTTATACACTGTCGCCAGATCGAGGATGCCACCAGTAACACCTCAATATGATCTGTGATAAGCGGGACGACTAGGAGCGAGAATCACAATAGAGAGATGCGCATTTCGACACCCCATCGATCGTTGTGCGAGTCAGACCACGACCGCGTCGAAAACTGTACCAGCGACAGAGTCCTGTGCAAATCCGTAGAATCGTTTAGCGTGCTTCGTGCGGCCAATTGTGGAGCAAGTGCTTCTCTATGTGCACACACCACTCTCGTAATTGCGCTGATGTCTCTTCCCCGTCGGCTGCCCCCACCTCCATCTTCGCGTGGTGGCTCGGCCACGGAGCAGCTGCCTCCGAAACTTTCTTCTTCGGTGGCATGTTGATGAAGATGGCGAAGATGGATGAAGAAGATGAAGATCTAGCCCGCGAGAACGCCGGATCTGGTTCACACAACTTCGACGCCCCCTACCTGGCGCTCCAGAGATGCCGGGGTTTCTGATCCACGGGCACCTATGGGACCGGCGGACCGGGTCCCTTTTGGTTCGGCGGGGGGCGGAGGTTGCGCAAAGAGCAGATCGAGGCGAAGCACGCGGGCGGTTGGTCGTGCGAGGAGTAAATCAATGAGAAGCACGCGAGCGATTTACCCAGGTTCGGGCCGCACGGATGCGTAAAACCCTACTCCTGCTTTGTGGATTGGTATTGATTTCTAGCTCAGGAGCGAGACCGAGCGTGAGTGTGTGGGATTGCTGAACCCCTCTCTACCGTTGCCCCGGGCCTCCTTTTATATGCTCAAGGGGTTACCGACATAGGGCAACGGAGGGCAAAAGTGGAAAAGGGTGCCGTGGGTAGGCACAGCTAGGTGTTGTAGTAGGCACAGCTAGCTGCTACAGTGTTATCATACCTAACCCTGACGGCAGGGGACAAGGGCATTAAATGCCCGTCTGTGTCGCCTAGACAGCACCGAAAGGGACCGCTAGGGACGCCACCGTCCTGCCACGATGGTTGTCTTGTCAGCGCCTGCGCGCCACCGCACGCCCCTAGCTGCACAGCCTCCTGCCACGTGCGCTTGGGAGGGGCCCCGGAGCGACACGTGAGTGGATGTGCTGGAGCGCGGGCGTGGAGTGGGGGCTTGCCGCGGCAAGCGCCTTGCCGCGGCCGTCGACTTGTCGCTTCCGGGAGCTTGTCGCTCACCGGGCCTTGTCGGGGCGCATAGCGCGCCGCGGCAAGTTCCTTGGAATGCCTTGGATGGCCTTCCCGGCAAGCGCCTCTTGCCGGGGCCTTGGGATGCTTCTGATGGCCTTCCCGGCAAGCTCCTCTTGCCGGGGTCTTGCCTTCTTCCCGGCAAGCTCCTCTTGCCGGGGTCTTGTCTTGAGTACTTTGTTCTTGAATGGTCTTCAAAGGGACCACGGAGGATCTTGGCGGTGACCTGGCAGGCCTTGCCGCGGGACGCTACGACTGCCCGTGCACAAGTTCGGGGTACTAAGGGTACCCCTACTTTAGTACACCGACAGTCCGGCTATCCGGAGACCCCCTAATCCAGGACTCCCTCAAAGACGAAGGGGGCTCTACAGTGCTCCTGGTTTCCTTTCGTTTTGAACGATTACCCTGCGTAGAGGCCGCTCTCAAGGGAGTGCGGCCTGCCGAGCGCCGATCCTATGAAATAAAGTTTAGTATAATGGATAAGGTGCAAGTAGGGACCTCTTTTTGAGAAAGCTCTTTGAATAGTTACAATGGAGAAGGGGTAAAGGCGCGGGTAGTCGGCCGTAATAGCCACTTCCGAGCCATCAAGGCTCGCCTGATAAAATACTCCATCGCCGAACTCTATGTATATATCTGGATCCTCGCAAAAGCCAAGGTCTTCAGTGTGATTATGATCCTCTCACTGCGGGGCAGGACAGTGAACGTCCTCGATCATCTTCCTCCATGATTGTTTTAAAGACAACAAAAAACAATTTGGTTAGCATGCCTGGATAACAGTAAAGCAGCACTGATAATCAAAATCTTACCCATTCAATGGGATTGTCATGGAATAACCCTCTCGGCAGTTCAAGCGGAGGAAGTCTTCTTTTTTCCCCTTATATAGATCGGCCAGGATCATTGCCAATTCGGTCGGGGTGTCCAGACCCTTATTCCTATAACGAGATGCGTCGTCTTCTCCATTATAGCACCACAAAGGAGTTGCTCTGGACTGAGGGGGCTGGATACATCATTTTATTGCAATGGCCATGACTTCGATTATTGAGAGATCGAATGAGCTAGTAATCTGACCTTGCCGACCAACCTTTTTATCTCCGCACTGTATTCCTCCTTGGGGTTACGGGGACGCCAATTGAGGCATTTCTTCAAAGGCGCACTAGAAAATTCGGGGAGGCCGTGCCGAACTGGGTCTGTAAGTGGTACATCATCGATATAAAACCACTTCGAAGACCATTCAGGAGATATCTCTTTGGGAGTTCCAATAGGATAGCCTGATCCAGATATACGCCATAATTCGGCGCCGCCCACTCCAAATATAGAGCCCCCTCGATGGCGGGGGACGAGGCAAAATAACTTCCTCCATAGTTCGAAATGGGCCTCGCAACCCAGAAATAGTTCACAGAGAGCAACGAAACCTGAGATGTGTAGAATCAAACCAGGGGTAAGGTTGTGCAGCTGGATGCCGTAAAACTCCAACAGACCCCTGAGGAAGGGGTGGATCAGAAATCCTAAGCCCCGCAAGAGGAACGAAACAAAGCACACCCTCTCCTCCTTATTGGGGTTGGGGAAATTTTCAGCCAGTACACCGTTGCCAATCGAAGCCAATCCCGTTCGTACAGGGACTAGATCTGTGAGGGGGAGATATCCCTACGTCTGGAGTCGACTCAACTGTAGATGAGACACTGATCAGCTCTATCAACCACCCTCTTGAGGGCCATGGGGGCGCGAAGAAGAGCCTGGAGCGATGGCCATGTTTTTAAAGCTTTTTTGTGGCTAGTCTTGATGTTTTCCGCATGATGTGGATGGCACTTGGGGATCTAACCTCTTTATATAGGCGCCGTCCTCGTGTGGCCGAAGGTTTTCTTTTTGGTAAAAATTATTATGGACCGTTCACATTCACCCAACGTGTGGAAATCGAGGCGGCAGGGAAGGAGTCATAAAAACAAAGCAAGGAAGTCGGGTCCTGACTGTTATCCACCCGATGTACAATGAAGAACCAACCTTGCAAAAGCCAAAGACATAATCTGGATACTGCATCATCATTTGAAGGCCAGTTCAGGGGCTACTAAGGGAGTCCTAGATTAGGGGGTCTGAAAGCACAAGTGCTCCCTGGGTGATTTTGGTAATTAATGTCAACATATCTCTTGTTGGACTAATGCTTTCATCTAGTATGTTTTAGATAAGTTCAACAATGGAGTGGCATGGACTAGAGGATGTGGAACCCCTTTGAGATGATAAGGACAAAGGATTGGCTCAAGCTCAAAGCTCAGGACTCTACATTTTTCATTTTACTGATCCAAGATCACATTGAGTCCATAGGAAACCCAATACTATTAAGAGGGGATGAGGTGTTGCTTAATGGGTTGCTTGCTCAAAGTGCTTAGTGATATGCTCCAAAGCCCTCAACCACTTTCTCACATCCACATTTGACCCAAAACAAAAGTCAAACTCGGCCCCACCGAAACTTTCTATCCGGCGCCACCGAGTTCTCTTGACATAGCCACTGCCAGAAACCCTAATCAATTCGGTCTCACCGATGGGATCTCGGTCTCACCGAGATGGGCTTGCAAACTCTCTGTTGCCTATTGCATTAATTTCGGTCCCACCGAAATATGAAATCGGTCCCATCGAGTTTGCTTAGCCAACTCTCTGTTTAGCTTATTACCAAAATCGGTCCCACCGAGTTTGTGTAATCGGTCCAACCGAGATGAGGTTTTACCCTCACCCTAGCACATCGGTCCCACCGAGTTGATCATGTTGGTCCCACCGAAATGCCTAACGGTCACATTATGAACCAAATCAATCTGAACGAGTTTTATGATTCGGTCCCAACGAGTTTGGTGATTTGTGTGTAACGGTTAGATTTTGTGTGGAGGCTATATATACCCCTCCACCCACTTTTCATTGAGAGAGAGAGCCATCAGAATATTCCTACACTTCCAACATACATTTTTTGAGAGAGAACCACCTACACTTGTGTTGAGGTCAAGATATTCCATTCCAACCACATAAATCTTGATCTCTAGCCTTTCCCAAGTTGCTTTCCACTCAAATCATCTTTCTACCAAATCCTATCCTATGAGAGAGAGCTGAGTGTTGGGGAGACTATCATTTGAAGCACAAGAGCAAGGAGTTCATCATCAACACACCATCTATTACCTTTTGGAGAGTGGTGTCTCCTAGATTGGTTAGGTGTCACTTGGGAGCCTCCGTCAAGATTGTGGAGTTGAACCAAGGAGTTTGTACGGGCAAGGAGATCGCCTACTTCTTGAAGATCTACCCTAGTGGGGCAAGTCCTTCGTGGGCGATGGCCATGGTGGGATAGACAAGGTTGCTTCTTCATGGACCCTTCGTGGGTGGAGCCCTCCATGGACTCGCGCAACCATTACCCTTCGTGGGTTGAAGTCTCCATCAACGTGGATGTACGATAGCACCACCTATCAGAACCACGCCAAAAATCTCCGTGTCTCCAATTGCGTTTGCACCCTCCAATCCCATCCCTTTACATTCTTGCAACTTGCATGATTTACTTTCCGCTGCTCATATACTCTTATCATGCTTGCTTGATATGTATTGTGAATGTTTGAACTTGTGCTAAAACTCCACTTCAACTTAAAGAATTTAAAAATTGCAACTTTCCTTG
Organism: Triticum urartu; assembly: GCF_003073215.2. Classification (NCBI taxonomy): domain Eukaryota; kingdom Viridiplantae; phylum Streptophyta; class Magnoliopsida; order Poales; family Poaceae; genus Triticum; species Triticum urartu. Next base: position 238,290,272 of record NC_053028.1, on the reverse strand, counting down.
CTAAGAGTCTATTCACCCCCCTCTAGACACCTCTTCTCGATCCTTTCAATTGGTATCAGAGCATTGGTCTCCATTGCCTTGGTTTAAACACCTTTGGAGGAAGATGGATGAGTCTATGTTGGTGAGTCTTAGACATAGAGTGCCTATACTTGATGGAGAGTACTTTCATGAGTGAAAAAAATGAGATTCTTGAGATTTCAATGAATATCATTTGACCAAGTACATTACTATTCCTTGTGCTCGCATTGTTGATCCTTTGCATCCCACACCGTATGAGGATCTTGACATGATTCGCAATCTTAGAACTATCAATCTTATCATGAAAGGATTGCCCAAAAATTTGATTGCTAGCTTACCTACTCTAGATTGTGCTTACACCATATGGAGATTTCTAGAGGAACGATTCCCAAATTATTCCTTGAAAAGTCTAGATGAGATTCTCCATAAGTCTATTCCCTTGAGTAAGATGAGTTCCAATGATCCCAAATTTGGTGACTGTTTATTTGAGCTTACAAATCTTACGAGTGCCAAAGGAGATGTTGGAATCATTAGCAATATCATTCCCGAAGTCATTAGAATTCATAGAGATGAACATTGTTACGGTCATACTTCTAATGAATCACTCTCTCTAGGAATTGATCCACCACATGACGATGTTGAACATGGATACTACAATGAGGATGATGATAGTGACTATGATCTTGATGATGAAATAAGACACTTTGGTCTTATGGCTAATATTCGTGGCTACATGGTCGGAGGAAAGGAATGGGTTCTTGATAGTGGGTGTACCGATCATATGACCGGAGAAAAAGATATGTTTTGTGAGCTTGCTGAAAACGATGGCCCTCGAAAGTATGTCACTTTTGGTGATAACTCAAAGGGTAAGGTGGTTGGCCTTGGTAAGGTGGCCATCTCACATGATAGCTCCATACAAAATGTTATGCTCAGGGCCGTCTCCAGGAATTTGAGGCCCCGATGCGAAAGGCCATGTAACAAGAGCAAGCGCTTTAAACATGAGGACAAAAGGAGGTTATCAAAAAATGATGGCTAGCTAGCCTGTCAAACTAAAACACACAGTGAGACACATATGGCATGATTCTGGGTTGTTAACGAATATTAAAATGTTTCACCTGAATCACGCCTCTTGTTCAGATTATCCAACGATTTCATAGAATTAACATGACATACTGGAACACAACAATTGTCTCCAAGGTAGAATAGAAACATCTTTTGGCGGCACAGGCAGCAGCTTTTTTTTCCTCATCTAAAACTCTCGTTCCTAACTGAAACTTGATAGTAATAGGTAAACTATATTTCTACAAATTGGGACGGCAAGTGAGATCTACATGTCTCTGCATTCAAAAGATGATTAATAATACTCTTGAATTAACCTAGGAGCATGTGGGGACACCATCTGCCAAAGCACCCAATGCAAGTTCCGCACCGGACAAGATCTTCGCATGGAAAAGTAAAAACTACCTCCACATCAAGGATGTTTCTGACAGAATATAGGAGTATGCGGAAGCCGGGCACTGCTCTCCTCCTGCTCATACCCGCCAGACGCCGATTTCCTCCTCGAGTCCTAGGTTTGCAAGCATCTAATTCTGCTCCAACAAAACACTTTTTTCTTTTAGGTGCAGCTCCAACAAAACACCTATGGACCTAGCACTTGCTTTATTAGTTTACCAGGCCTAAGGCCCAAATAATGGTTCACCCTTCCTTTTGTCATCTTCCTCCCCACGACGGAAGACAGAGCAGAAGCTTTCATTCATGGCGGCGACTGCAACTTCCAACAGATGGATTCAAATCCACATAGTACAAATGAAAAAAAAATGAAAGCAGAATGGACGCCCTACCTCTCCCTACAAGGCTACAAGTTCTGGCGCAGACTGAAACCAAAGAGATGTAGTAGGGATAGAGGATTTGGGGGCCCCTATTTTTTGGGGGCCCTGTGTGGTCGCCCACCTCGCACACCCCTATCGACGGCCCTGGTTATGCTCGTTGAATCTCTTGGCTACAATTTACTTTCCGTATCTAGACTTGCTGACTTTGGTTTCAATGTCCTATTTACTGGAGTAGATTGCAAAGTGTTTCGTAGAGATAATCATAAAATGGTCTTTACCGGTACACATAGAGGTGATCTTTACATTGTTGATTTCACTAAAAAAGGCTCAACCTAGAACTTTCCTAATTGCTAAATCCTCGAAAGTTTGGTTGTGGCATAGAAGGTTAGGTCATGTGGGCATGCGAAATCTCGATAAGCTTATTAAAGGTGATCATATCCTTGGAGTAAAAGATGTTATATTTGACAAGGATAGACTTTGTAGTGCTTGTCAAGCAGCAAAACAAGTTGGAGGAAGCCACCCCGTGAAGAACATTATGACCACGAGAAGACCGCTCGAGCTACTTCATATGGATCTTTTCGGTCCCAATGCCTACAAGAGTCTCGGTGGTAACTCATTCAGTCTAGTTATAGTTGATGACTTTTCAAGATTTACATGGGTGTTCTTTCTTGATGATAAATTGCAGGTCCAAAAGATCTTCAAGAACTTCGCTAGGAAGGCCCAAAATCAATTTGAAGTGAAGATCAAGAAGGTTCACAGCGACAACAGAATGGAGTTCAAGAATGCAAATGTGGATACCTTTCTTGACGAAGAAGGGATTTCACATGAGTTCTGGGCTACGTACACGCCTCAACAAAATGGAGTTGTTGAGAGGAAGAACCGAACTCTTATTAAGATGGCAAGGACGATGCTTGATGAGTACAAGACTCCAAAGCACTTTTGGGTGGAAGCCGTTGAGATAGCTTGTCATGCAACAAATCGCTTGTATCTTCACAAGCTACTCGGCAAGACGACATACGAGCTCCTCACCGGTAACAAACCCCAAGTTGGATACTTTCGAGTATTTGGCTCAAAGTGTTACATTCTTGACAAGCATCATCGTTCTAAATTTGCTCCTAAATCTCACGAAGGTTTCCTACTTGGTTATGGCTCAAACTCTCACACTTACCGTGTCTACAACAATTGCACCCGAAAGGTTGAAGAGACGGTAGATGTGAAGTTTGATGAATCTAACGGCTCGCAAGTAGAGCAATTGCCAATTGATATAGGGGATAAAGATCCTTTGAAAGCAATCCAAGACTTGTCTATTGGCAAGATCCGTCCAACGGAGGTGAAGGAGAGTACCTCGTCCGTCCAAGTGGAAGCTTCTACCTCATGACAAGGTGAACTAAGAGTCGACATGGAAGCATCCACGAGTGGGACACACCAAGATGAAGAAAAGGAGGAAGTACACCAAGATGAACCTCATCAATCTCCTTCTCCACCATGACAAGGAAATGACAACGTCAACAATGAAGAAGGACAAGATGATGAAGAAGATGTTCCACCCCAAGCAAAACAAAAGCTCTCACGAGTTCGAGCAAGAGTCGCTAGATACCATCCCGTCGAGCAAATATACAATGATATCCAAACCGGGAGAATCACTCGCTCTAAATCTCGTTTGGCTAATTTTTGTGAACATCATTCATTCATCTCCAGTATTGAATCTATGAAGGTTGAAGAAGCATTGGAAGATCTGGATTGGATAAACGCCATGCATGAAGAGCTACACAACTTTGAGAGAAATCAAGTGTGGACATTGGTCGAGAAGCCCGACAACAACCACAACATCATTGGTACCAAATGGGTGTTTCACAACAAGCAAGATGAAGATGGTCAAGTCGTTCACAACAAAGCTCATCTAGTCGCCCAAGGCTACACTCAAGTCGAAGGTATGGACTACGGTAAGACATATGCCCCCGTTGCTAGACTTGAGTCCATATGCATCTTACTTGCCTATTCTAATCACCATGATATCACTTTATACCAAATGGACATTAAAAGTGCTTTTCTAAATGGTGAAATTGAGGAGGAAGTTTATGTTAAACAACCTCCCGGCTTTGTCAATCCTAAGAAACCCGATCATGTTTACAAACTTCACAAAGCTCTTTATGGTCTTAAACAAGCTCCTAGAGTGCGGTATAAATGCTTGACCAAGTTCCTTATTGAGAAAGGCTTTGAGATTGCAAAGATATATTCTACTCTTTTTACTAAAAGGGTTAATGGTGAATTATTTGTGTGCCAAATTTATGTTGATGATATCATATTTGGTTCGACTAACCCTCATTTTAGTGAAAAGTTTGGGAAGCTAATGTTGGAGAAGTTTGAGATGTCTATGATGAGTGAACTCAAGTTCTTTCTTGGTTTGCAAATCAAGCAAACTAAGGAAGGCACCTTTGTTTCTCAAATAAATTACATAAAGGACTTATTCAAGAAGTTCAACATGCAAGAAAGCAAAGGTATGAAAACTCCCATGCCTACTTGTGGACATCTTGATTTGACTAAGGATGGTAAACCGGTTGACCAAAAGGTGTACCGATCTATGATTGGTTCATTGCTATATCTATGTGCCTCCCGTCCCGATATCATGCTAAGCGTGTGCATGTGTGCACGATATCAAGCTGCCCCCAAAGAATGTCATCTTGAGGTTGTGAAAAGGATAGTGAGATACTTGATACATACACCAAATTTTGGCATTTGGTATCCTAAGAGGTCCTCTTTTGATCTTGTTGGCTATTCCGACTCGGACTATGCCGGAGACAAGGTTGATAGAAAGTCCACTTCGGGTACTTGTCAATTTCTTGGTAGATCTCTTGTATCTTGGTCCTCCAAGAAACAAAACTCGGTATCCTTATCCACCGCAGAAGCGGAATACATTGCCGCCAGTTCATGTTGTGCTCAATTACTTTGGATGACCCAAACTCTTAAAGATTATGGGATCAATGTGAAACATGTTCCATTGCTTTGTGACAATGAAAGTGCTATTAAGATTGCTCACAACCCTGTGCAACATTCTCGAACTAAGCATATTGAAGTTCGTCATCATTTCATCCGAGATCATGTTGCTAAAGGGGACATTGATCTTAAACATGTTCGTACCGATAAGCAATTGGCGGATATATTCACCAAAACGCTTGATGAAAAAATCTTTTGCCGTTTGAGAGGCGAATTGAACATCATTGATGCTTCAAACTTGGAGTAGGAACTCCAGTTGGATACATGCAAGGCATGAATTTATTGTTGGGGAACGTAGAAATAATTCAAAATTTTCCTACGTGTCACCAAGATCAATCTATGGAGTCATCTAGCAATGAGAGAGGGAGAGAGAGGAATGCATCTACATACCCTTGTAGATCGCGAGCGGAAGCGTTCAAGAGAACGGGGTTGATGGAGTCGTACTCGTCGTGATCCAAATCACCGATGATCCTAGCGCCGAACGGACGACACCTCCGCGTTCAACACACATACAGCCCGGTGACGTCTCCCGCGCCTTGATCCAGCAAGGAGAGAGGGAGAGGTTGGGGAAGACTCCGTCCAGCAGTAGCACGACGGCATGGTGATGGTGGAGGAGCATGGCACGCCAACAGGGCTTCGCCAAGCACTGCAAGAGACGAGGAGGGAGAGGGGTAGGGCTGCGCCAAGAGGGAGAGAGACTCGTGTGTTGGGCAGCCCCAAAACCCCCACTATTTATAGGAGGAGGGGAGTAGGGTGCGCCCCCTCTAGGGTTCCCACCCCTAGGGGGCAGCAGCCCTAGATGGGATGGAGGGGGGCGGCCAAGAGGGGGAGAGGGGGGCGCGCCCTAGGGTGGGCCTTAGGCCCATCTGTGCCTAGGGTTTCCCCCCTTCTCCTCCTAGCTGCGCCTTGGGCCCTGGTGGGAGGCGCACCAGCCCACTCAGGGGCTGGTCTGTAACACCCTCGATGTGACTATATCTCCCACGTTTCGAGGCACGACTTAGAGGCATAATCGCATTGAAGGCATATGTCGCAAGTGAGGTAATCTTCACACAACCCATGTAATATAATAAGGGAAAGAGATACATAATTGGCTTACAATCGCCACTTCACACAATTACATGAATAAAGCATTACAACAACCAAATACAATCAGGGCCCGACTACGGAGCCAAAATAAAAGAAGAACCCCAAATGCGACAAAGGTCCCCGATCGACCCCAACTAGGCTCCACTACTGATCAACTGGAAACGGAACAACACAAAGGACAAGATCTTCATTGAGCTCCTCCTGAGCTTGGTTGCATCATCTGCACGGACTCATCGGCACCTGCAAACTGGTTTTGGAAGTATCTGTGAGCCACGGGGACTCAGCAATCTCGCACCCTCGCGATCAAGACTGTTTAAGCTTATGGGTAAGGTAAAATGTATGAGGTGGAGCTGCAGCAAGCGACTAGCATATATGGTGGCTAACATACACAAATGAGAGCGAGAAGAGAAGGCAAGGCACGGTCGAGAAAGTATGATCAAGAAGTGATCCTAAACAACCTACGTCAAGCATAACTCCAACAACCGTGTTCACTTCCCGGACCCTGCCGGAAAGAGACCATCACGGTTACACACGCGGTTGATTCGTTTTAATTAAGGTCGAACTTCAGGTTTTCTACAACCGAACGTTAACAAATTCCCATCTGCCCATAACCGCGGGCACGGCTTTCGAAAGTTCCAATCCCTGCAGGGGTGTCCCAACTTAGCCCATCACAAGCTCTCACGGTCAATGAAGGAATAGACCTCCACCCGAGACATTCCGATCAGACTCGGTATCCCGGTACAACAAGACATTTCGACAGGGTAAAACAAGACCAGCAACACCGCCCGAATGTGCCGACAAATCTCGATAGGAGCTGCACATATCTCTTTCTCAGGGCACACTCAGATGAGCAAGACATCGGGTAAGCCAGCCCAGAGTTGCCCCTGGTAGCCTCGGACATCGCTCAGTTGGACCAACACTCAGAGGAGCACTGGCCCGGGGGGGTAAAATAATGATGACCCTTGGGCTGGCCGACCCAAGGGAAAGAAAAAGGCTAGGTGGCGAATGGTAAAACCAATGTTGGGCATTGCTGGAAGAGCTTTACTTAAGGCGAACTGTCAAGGGGTTCCCATTATAGCCCAACCGCGTAAGGGACGCAAAATCCGGGAACATAACACCGATATGACGGAAACTAGGGCGGCAAGAGTGGAACAAAACACCAGGCATAAGGCCGAGCCTTCCACCCTTTACCAAGTATATAGGTGCATTAATTAAATAAGATATATTGTGATATCCCAACAAGTAAATAAAAGATGTTCCAATAAGGAACGGCCTCCAATCTTCACCTGCAACTAGCAACGCTACAAGAGGGGCTGAGCAAAGTGGTAACATAGCCAATCAACGGTTTGCTAGGACAATGGTGGGTTAGAGGTTTGACATGGCAATTTGGGAGGCTTTCAAGCAAGTGGTAGGCATCATAGCAGTGGCATAGCAAAAGAGTGAGCAAACTAGCATAGCAAACATAGTAGTGATTTCGAGGGTATGATCATCTTGCCTGAAATCCCGCAAGGAAGAAGAATGAGTCCATGAAGAAGACAAACGGACGTAGTCGAACGAATCCTCACAACACGACGTTATCGGAACCAATCCGAAGAAGCAACACCGGAAAGAAGCAAACAACATAGTAAACAACCACGACATGAACATGGCATGATGCACAAACAATTATGATGCATTTCCGGTTTAATGAGGCATGGCATGGCAAAGTGCACAAACAATCCTACAAATTAAGTGGAGCTCAATATGCAATGAGTTGCATATTGACGGAGCACCACATCAATTATTTAGTTCGATCTCGTTTATGTACCCAACAATATTAAATGTTGTTAAACATGGCAAGAGGGTGAAGCAAAGTAAGACTACCTATCTAGTCAAGTTTAAATGAGGCCGGAAGCAACGAACAACAATTCCGGAAACTCCTCATATGCATAATTTAAGGTTTGGTACTGTTCTGCCCTAAACATTATTTTAGAGTTGTTAAACATGCAAAGTAAGTGAACCATGTTAAACTAGGCGAAATTCTACCCCATTTACATATAAAGTTTGTTAAATTCGGAGCTACGGTTATTTAGTTATGAATTAAATCATTTTAACATGGCAATAGGCAAATATAAGAAAACATCATTTTTAACATTTCAAACATAGATGAAAGTTGGATATTATTAAACTACACAAAATTCTGAGCAAGTTTCATATATAAAACATTTTAATCCGATGCACGGTTAGTGAGTTATTAAATGCATGAACTAGGGGGACTAATCTGCAAAACTGGCAATCTCTGGATAAATAGGAAAATCCCAGGCGCTGGAAAAAAACATGACATGGGCCGAAACTGTCCCGGGCCAACTAGAGAGAGGAAAAAAAGGAGGGGGCGGTGGCCTCACCCATGGGCTTCGGCCCGGACGGTGGAAGAGGCAGGCCGCGAAGGGGCTCGCTAGGCCGCGCGTGGGAGCTGGGCCAGGCTAGGGCGGCGCGGATCTGGAGCTGGACTTGGCGCTGCGCTGCGCTGGATGGGGAAGCTGGGCCGGCCCATGAAGGAGGAGGAGGCAGGCCGAGGCGGGGCGGCGCGCTGGGCCGGACTCAGGGCCCGCGAAGGAGTCAACGGGGGCGCTCGTCGTCTCCCGATCGGATCGGGGAGGCAGGGCGAGGCGGAGATCCATGGCGACGACGCCGGCGAGGCTGGGCGACGAGCCGGCGAGGGAACGGCACCGGGGAAGCGGGGACGGCGGATCCCTGTCCGGCGGGGCTAGATCCGGTGGATCCCGGCCGGGTTCGGGTGAAGACGTGGCCGGCGGCGGCGAACTCCATGGCGTCGGGTCCCTACTGCGGCGAGCTGGGGGTCGCCGGCGAGCTGCTCCGGCGAGCCGGACGAGGTGGCGCAGAGGAACGGCGACGAGGCCCTGGATCGGGCTCGCGCAAGTTTCGGACGACGGCGGCTCGGGCCAGCGCGGGCCTGTGATGGGCCTGCAGGGCCGGCGCGGTGGAGGGAGAGGAGAGAGAGGGTGGCGGCGCTGACATGTCGCGCGCTGAGTGGGTGAGGGCGCTGGCGGCGGTGAGGTGGCGCTCTCCGGTTGGTCGGAGTGAGGTGGCTGAGGGCGGCGGACATGTCCGGCGCGGACGAAATTGTCCGGCGGCGCGAGGTGGACGAAGGTTAGGGTTTGGACTGCGCGAAAATTCGGAAGGGATCACATATTTATAGGTAGAGGGAGCTAGGAGAGTCCAAATGAGGTGCGGTTTTTGGCCGCGCGATCGTGATCGAACGACCGAGATGATGGAGCAGAGTTAGGTGGGTTTTGGGCCAAAATGGAAGGGTGTTGGGCTGCAACACACACGAGGCCTTTTCGGTCCCTCGGTTAACCGTTGGAGTATCAAACGAAGTCCAAATGGTACGAAACTTGACAGGCGGCCTACGGTAGTAAACCAAGGCCGCTTGGCAAGTCTCGGTCCAATTCGGAAATGTTTAATCCCCACTCACAAAAGAAAGGTAGAAAAGACCACCGGAGGAGAACGAAGCGCCGGAATGCAAAACGGACAACGGGGAAAATGCTCGGATGCATGAGACGAATACGTATGCAAAAGAAATGCACATGATGACATGATATGCAATGCATGACACGCAAGCAATGACAAGGCAACAACAGCGAATAACTGGACGACACCTGGCACATCAGTCTCGGGGCGTTACATGGTCCCTTCCCACTCTTGTTCCATGCAAGCCTCTGGGCTTGTGGCCCCTCCCGGTGGACCCCCGGAACCCTCCGGTGGTCCCGGTACATTATCGGTGACGCCCGAAACACTTCCGGTGGTCAAAACCTCACTTCCTATATATTATTGTTTACCTCCGGACCATTCCGGGACTCCTCGTGACGTCCAAGATGTCATCCGGGACTCCGAACAACACTCGGTAACCATGTACAAACTTTCCCTATAACCCTAGCGTCATCGGACCTTAAGTGTGTAGAATCATGCAGACATGACTGAGACAAATCTCTGGCCAATAACCAACAGCGGGATCTGGATACCCATGTTGGCTCCCACATGTTCCACGATTATATCATCGGATGAACCACGATGTCGAGGATTCAAGCAATCCCGTATACAATTCCCTTCGTCAATCGGTACGTTACTTGCCCGAGATTCGATCGTGGTATCCCAATACCTCGTTCAATCTCGTTACCAGCAAGTCACTTTACTCGTTCCGTAATGCATGATCCCGTGACCAACTACTTAGTCACAATGAGCTCATTATGATGATGCATTACCGAGTGGGCCCAGAGATACCTCTCCGTCATACGAGTGAAAAATCCCAGTCTCGATTCGTGCCAACCCAACAGACACTTTCGGAGATACATGTAGTGCACCTTTATAGCCACCCAGTTACGTTGTGACGTTTGGTGCACCCAAAGCATTCCTACGGTATCCGGGAGTTGCACAATCTCATGGTCTAAGGAAATGATACTTGACATTAGAAAAGCTTTAGCAAACGAACTACACGATCTTGTGCTACGCTTAAGATTGGGTCTTGTCCATCACATCATTCTTCTAATGATGTGATCCCGTTATCAATGACATCCAATGTCCATGGTCAGGAAACCATAACCATCTATTGATCAACAAGCTAGTCAACTAGAGGCTTACTAGGTACATGTTGTGGTCTATGTATTCACACATGTATTACGGTTTCCAGTTAATACAATTATAGCATGAACAATAGACAGTTATCAATAAGGAAATACAATAATAACCATTTTATTATTGCCTCTAGGGCGTATTTCCAACATTTATGACTAATCCTTGATACTTCTCTTATGATGATGATCATATGTCTTGGATATATTTGCACCCTTGCATGTTGTCTAACCCTTGTAGGTACTTGGTTGAATCTAAATCCATGAGATTTCAACTCACTCACATCTTGAGCAATCTCTACATCACCAAGTCTCTACTCCATGGTGGTTAAAGACAAGGAAGCATGAAACCCTTCAACGTATCCTTTGACAAATTCTATATATCAAATTTCATGATTGTCATTTTGGATACACAAGTGTTCTTCCTTTCAAAACTAACCCATGCAGGTAGATGAACTCAACTCCAAGTGGTGCTCCCAACCATTCTTGCGCTACATCAACCTTGAGCACCCCACGCAAGTTCAACTACATGATCAAGATCAACACCACCACCCAAGGTATGTCATTCCATCTTACAGAAGCTTTACCTCAAGTCATAGGTCAAAGCAACTCAACAAGATGTGAATACATCAAATGCTTAAACGAAAAATGGTAACCCCATTTTGAGCTTAAACGATGAGTATGACTTATGATCAAGTGTTCTCACTTGACTCCTTAATCAATATACTCTAACATAGGTGACTTTGTTACCGCCCAATTCTAGATGAAGTTCTCTAGTGTTTCTTTGAGTTTTTGCATTTTTCCCTTTGCATATTTATCCACTTCATCTAGATTTTCTTCTCTATTCAGTTCTGCATTCCCTGCATCCAATTCATTGCAAATCTTGAAGGAAATATGCCCTAGAGGCAATAATAAAGTTATTATTTATTTCCTTATAATCATGATAAATGTTTATTATTCATGCTAGAATTGTATTAACCGGAAACATAATACATGTGTGAATACATAGACAAACAAAGTGTCACTAGTATGCCTCTACTTGACTAGCTCGTTAATCAAAGATGGTTATGTTTCCTAACCATGAACAATGAGTTGTTATTTGATTAACGAGGTCACATCATTAGTTGAATGATCTGATTGACATGACCCATTCCATTAGCTTAGCACCCGATCGTTTAGTATGTTGCTATTGCTTTCTTCATGACTTATACATGTTCCTATAACTATGAGATTATGCAACTCCCGTTTACCGGAGGAACACTTTGGGTACTACCAAACGTCACAACATAACTGGGTGATTATAAAGGAGTACTACATGTGTCTCCAATGGTACATGTTGGGTTGGCGTATTTCGAGATTAGGTTTTGTCACTCCGATTATCGGAGAGGTATCTCTGGGCCCTCTCAGTAATGCACATCACATAAGCCTTGCAAGCATTACAACTAATATGTTAGTTGTGAGATGATGTATTACGGAACGAGTAAAGAGACTTGCCGGTAACGAGATTGAACTAGGTATTGGATACCGACGATCGAATCTCGGGCAAGTAACATACCGATGACAAAGGGAACAACGTATGTTGTTATGCGGTCTGACCGATAAAGATCTTCGTAGAATATGTAGGAGCCAATATGGGCATCCAGGTCCCGCTATTGGTTATTGACCGGAGACGTGTCTCGGTCATGTCTACATTGTTCTCGAACCCGTAGGGTCCGCACGCTTAAGGTTACGATGACAGTTATATTATGAGTTTATACATTTTGATGTACCGAAGGTTGTTCGGAGTCCCGGATGTGATCATGGACATGACGAGGAGTCTCAAAATGGTCGAGATGTAAAGATTGATATATTGGAAGCCTATGTTTTGATATATTGGAAGCCTATGTTTGGATATCGGAAGTGTTCCGGGTGAAATCGGGATTTTACCGGAATACCGGGAGGGTTACCGGAACCCCCCGGGAGCTATATGGGCCATAGTGGGCCTTAGTGGAAAAGAGAAGGGGCTGCCCTAGATGGGCTGCGCGCCTCCCCCTTCCCCTAGTCCTATTAGGACTAGGAGAGGTGGCCGGCCCCCTCCTCCTCTTTTCCCCCTCCGAGGAATCCTAGTTGGACTAGGATTGGGGGGGAATCCTACTCCCAGAGGGAGTAGGACTCTCCTGCGCCCTCCTCCTTGGCCGGCCAGCCCTCCCCCTTGGCTCCTTTATATACGGAGGCAGGAGACACCTCTAGACACACAAGTTGATCCACGTGATCTACTCCTTAGCCGTGTGCGGTGCCCCCTGCCACCATATTCCTCGATAATACTGTAGCGGAGTTTAGGCGAAGCCCTGCTGCGGTAGTTCATCAAGATCGTCACCACGCCGTCGTGCTGACGGAACTCTTCCCCGACACTTTGCTGGATCGGAGTCCGGGGATCGTCATCGAGCTGAACGTGTGCTCGAACTCGGAGGTGCCGTAGTTTCGGTGTTTGATCGGTTGGATCGTGAAGACGTACGACTACTTCCTCTACGTCGTGTCAGCGCTTCCGCAGTCGGTCTGCGTTGGGTACGTAGACAACACTCTCCCGTCTCGTTGCTATGCATCACATGATCTTGCGTGTGCGTAGGAAATTTTTTGAAATTACTACGTTCCCCAACAGTGGCACCGAGCCTAGGTTATTTATGTTGATGTTATATGCACGAGTAGAACACAAGTGAGTTGTGGACGATACAAGTCATACTGCCTACCAGCATGTCATACTTTGGTTCGGCGGTATTATTGGACGAGACGACCCGGACCAACCTTACGCGTACGCTTACGCGAGACCGGTTCCCTCAACGTGCTTTGCACATAGATGGCTTGCGGGCGACTGTCTCTCCAACTTTAGTTGAACCAAGTATGGCTACGCCCGGTCCTTGCGAAGGTTAAAACGGAGTCTATTTGATAAACTATCGTTGTGGTTTTGATGCGTAGGTGAGATTGGTTCTTGCTTAAAGCCCGTAGCAGCCACGTAAAACTTGCAACAACAAAGTAGAGGACGTCTAACTTGTTTTTGCAGGGCATGTTGTGATGTGATATGGTCAAAGCATGATGCTGAATTTTATTGTATGAGATGATCATGTTTTGTAACCAAGTTATCGGCAACTGGCAGGAGCCATATGGTTGTCGCTTTATTGTATGCAATGCAATCGCGATGTAATGCTTTACTTTATTACTAAATGGTAGTGATAGTCGTGGAAGCATAAGATTGGCGAGACGACAACGATGCTGCGATGGAGATCAAGGTGTCGCGCCGGTGACGATGGTGGTCATGACGGTGCTTCGGAGATGGAGATCACAAGCACAAGATGATGATGGCCATATCATATCACTTATATTGATTGCATGTGATGTTTATCTTTTTATGCATCTTATCTTGCTTTGATTGACGGTAGCATTATAAGATGATCTCTCACTAAATTATCAAGAAGTGTTCTCCCTGAGTATGCACCGTTGCGAAAGTTCTTCATGCTGAGACACCACGTGATGATCGGGTGTGATAGGCTCTACGTTCAAATACAACGGGTGCAAAACAGTTGCACACGCGGAATACTCAGGTTATACTTGACGAGCCAAGCATATACAGATATGGCCTCGGAACACGGAGACCGAAAGGTCGAGCGTGAATCATATAGTAGATATGATCAACATAATGATGTTCACCGATGAAACTACTCCATCTCACGTGATGATCGGACATGGTTTAGTTGATTTGGATCACGTGATCACTTAGAGGATTAGAGGGATGTCTATCTAAGTGGGAGTTCTTAAGTAATATGATTAATTGAACTTAAATTTATCATGAACTTAGTACCTGATAGTATCTTGCTTGTTTATGTTGATTGTAGATAGATGGCTCGTGCTGTTGTTCCGTTGAATTTTAATGCGTTCCTTGAGAAAGCAAAGTTGAAAGATGATGGTAGCAATTACACGGACTGGGTCCGTAACTTGAGGATTATCCTCATTGCTTGCACAGAAGAATTACGTCCTGGAAGCACCGCTGGGTGCCAGGCCTGCTGCTGGAGCAACACCAGATGTTATGAACGTCTGGCAGAGCAAAGCTGATGACTACTCGATAGTTCAGTGTGCCATGCTTTATGGCTTAGAATCGGGACTTCAACGACGTTTTGAACGTCATGGAGCATATGAGATGTTCCAGGAGTTGAAGTTAATATTTCAAGCAAATGCCCGGATTGAGAGATATGAAGTCTCCAATAAGTTCTATAGCTGCAAGATGGAAGAGAACAGTTCTGTCAGTGAGCATATACTCAAAATGTCTGGGTATAATAATCACTTGATTCAATTGGGAGTTAATCTTCCAGATGATTGCGTCATTGACAGAATTCTCCAATCACTGCCAACAAGCTACAAGAGCTTCGTGATGAACTATAATATGCAAGGGATCAACAAGACTATTCCCGAGCTCTTCGCAATGCTGAAAGCTGCGGAGGTAGAAATCAAAAAGGAGCATCAAGTGTTGATGGTTAACAAAATCACTAGTTTCAAGAAAAAGGGCAAAGGGAAGAAGAAGGGGAACTTCAAGAAGAATAGCAAGCAAGTTGCTGCTCAAGAGAAGAAACCCAAGTCTGGACCTAAGCCTGAAACTGAGTGCTTCTACTGCAAGCAGACTGGTCACTGGAAGCGGAACTGCCCAAAGTATTTGGCGGATAAGAAGGATGGCAAGGTGAACAAAGGTATATATGATATACATGTTATTGATGTGTACCTTACTAATGCTCGCAGTAGCACCTGGGTATTTGATACTGGTTCTGTTGCTAATATTTGCAACTCGAAACAGGGGCTACGGATTAAGCGAAGATTGGCTAAGGACGAGGTGACGATGCGCGTGGGAAACGGTTCCAAAGTCGATGTGATCGCGGTCGGCACGCTACCTCTACATCTACCTTCGGGATTAGTATTAGACCTAAATAATTGTTATTTGGTGCCAGCATTAAGCATGAACATTATATCTGGATCTTGTTTGATGCGAGACGGTTATTCATTTAAATCAGAGAATAATGGTTGTTCTATTTATATGAGTAATATCTTTTATGGTCACGCACCCTTGAAGAGTGGTCTATTCTTATTGAATCTCGAGAGTAGTGATACACATATTCATAATGCTGAAGCCAAAAGATGCAGAGTTGATAATGATGGTGCAACTTATTTGTGGCACTGCCGTTTAGGTCATATCAGTGTAAAGCGCATGAAGAAACTCCATACTGATGGACTTTTGGAACCACTTGATTATGAATCGCTTGGTACTTGCGAACCGTGCCTCATGGGCAAGATGACTAAAACACCGTTCTCCGGTACTATGGAGAGAGCAACAGTTTTGTTGGAAATCATACATACAGATGTATGTGGTCCGATGAATATTGAGGCTCGTGGCGGATATCGTTATTTTCTCACCTTCACAGATGATTTAAGCAGATATGGTTATATCTACTTAATGAAACATAAGTCTGAAACATTTGAAAAGTTCAAAGAATTTCAGAGTGAAGTGGAAAATCATCGTAACAAGAAAATAAAGTTTCTACGATCTGATCGTGGAGGAGAATATTTGAGTTACGAGTTTGGTGTACATTTGAAAAATTGTGGAATAGTTTCGCAACTCACGCCACCCGGAACACCACAGTGTAATGGTGTGTCCGAACGTCGTAATCGTACTTTACTAGATATGGTGCGATCTATGATGGCTCTTACTGATTTACCGCTATCATTTTGGGGATACGCTCTAGAGACGGCCGCATTCACATTGAACAGGGCACCATCAAAATCCGTTGAGACGACGCCTTATGAACTGTGGTTTGGCAAGAAACCAAAGTTGTCGTTTCTGAAAGTTTGGGGCTGCGATGCTTATGTGAAAAAGCTTCAACCTGATAAGCTCGAACCCAAATCGGAGAAATGTGCCTTCATAGGATATCCAAAGGAAACTATTGGATACACCTTCTATCACAGATCCGAAGGCAAGACTTTTTGTTGCTAAATTCGGAAACTTTCTTGAGAAGGAGTTTCTCTCGAAAGAAGTGAGTGGGAGGAAAGTAGAACTTGACGAGGTAACTGTACCTGCTCCCTTGTTGGAAAGTAGTACATCACAGAAAACTGTTTCTGTGACACCTACACCAATAAGTGAGGAAGTTAATGATAATGATCATGAAACTTCAGAACAAGATACTACTGAACCTCGTAGATCAACCAGAGTAAGATACGCACCAGAGTGGTACGGTAATCCAGTTCTGGAAGTCATGCTACTAGATCATGATGAACCTACAAACTATGAAGAAGCGATGGTGAGCCCAGATTCCGCAAAGTGGCTTGAAGCCATGAAATCTGAGATGGGATCCATGTATGAGAACAAAGTATGGACTTTGGTTGACTTGCCCGATGATCGGCAAGCAATTGAGAATAAATGGATCTTCAAGAAGAAGACTGACGCTGATGGTAATGTTACTGTCTACAAAGCTCGACTTGTCGCGAAAGGTTTTCGACAAGTTCAAGGGGTTGACTATGATGAGACCTTCTCACCCGTAGCGATGCTTAAGTCTGTCCGAATCATGTTAGCGATTGCCGCATTTTATGATTATGAAATTTGGCAGATGGATGTCAAAACTGCATTCCTGAATGGATTTCTGGAAGAAGAGTTGTATATGATGCAACCGGAAGGTTTTGTCGATCCAAAGGGAGCTAACAAAGTGTGCAAGCTCCAGCGATCCATTTATGGACTGGTGCAAGCCTCTCGGAGTTGGAATAAACGCTTTGATAGTGTGATCAAAGCATTTGGTTTTATACAGACTTTCGGAGAAGCCTGTATTTACAAGAAAGTGAGCGGGAGCTCTGTAGCATTTCTGATATTATATGTGGTTGACATATTACTAATTGGAAATGATATAGAATTTCTGGATAGCATAAAGGGATACTTGAATAAGAGTTTTTCAATGAAAGACCTCGGTGAAGCTGCTTACATATTAGGCATTAAGATCTATAGAGATAGATCAAGACGCTTAATTGGACTTTCACAAAGCACATACCTTGACAAAATTTTGAAGAAGTTCAAAATGGATCAAGCAAAGAAAGGGTTCTTGCCTGTGTTACAAGGTGTGAAATTGAGTAAGACTCAATGCCCGACCACTGCAGAAGATAGAGAGAAAATGAAAGATGTTCCCTATGCTTCAGCCATAGGCTCTATCATGTATGCAATGTTGTGTAACAGACCTGATGTGTGCCTTGCTATAAGTTTAGCAGGGAGGTACCAAAGTAATCCAGGAGTGGATCACTGGACAGCGGTCAAGAACATCCTGAAATACCTGAAAAGGACTAGGGATATGTTTCTCGTATATGGAGGTGACAAAGAGCTCACCGTAAAAGGTTACATTGATGCAAGCTTTGACACTGATCCGGACGATTCTAAATCGCAAACCGGATACGTGTTTACATTAAACGGTGGAGCTGTCAGTTGGTGCAGTTCTAAACAAAGCGTCGTAGCGGGATCTACATGTGAAGCAGAGTACATAGCTGCTTCGGAAGCAGCAAATGAAGGAGTCTGGATGAAGGAGTTCATATCCGATCTAGGTGTCATACCTAGTGCATCGGGTCCAATGAAAATCTTTTGTGACAATACTGGTGCAATTGCCTTGGCAAAGGAATCCAGATTTCACAAAAGGACCAAACACATCAAGAGACGCTTCAATTCCATCCGGGATCTAGTCCAGGTGGGAGACATAGAGATTTGCAAGATACATACGGATCTGAATGTTGCAGACCCGTTGACTAAGCCTCTTCCACGAGCAAAACATGATCAGCACCAAGGCTCCATGGGTGTTAGAATCATTACAGTGTAATCTAGATTATTGACTCTAGTGCAAGTGGGAGACTGAAGGAAATATGCCCTAGAGGCAATAATAAAGTTATTATTTATTTCCTTATAATCATGATAAATGTTTATTATTCATGCTAGAATTGTATTAACTGGAAACATAATACATGTGTGAATACATAGACAAACAAAGTGTCACTA